>NW_024350325.1:3800706-3962879 GCF_902729225.1 Pteropus medius
GAAATGAAAAATAAAATAGATAAAGTGTAATAGGAATAAAAAGACAAGGCTTAGATTGAGGTGGAAGACATCAGGCTTCCTGGAGGAGGAAGAAAGTCACAGACAAAGGAAAACAAAAAGAAAAAGATGAAAAAGCCCAAATCAAGTTGCTTATACCTCAGTTTTGCCTGCTTTAGGAAAGTGAGACATTTAATGCTTTTGTACGTAATTTGAGATAATGTGTGCAAAGGACCTACCCAGAACAGAGTCAGGTTTGTAATAGGCCTTCTAAAATGATATAACAGTGATGTTTAATATAATAATAATTATTATGATCACCATCAACATTATAATTACATTTAAATTTCTATAGGTTGTTATAAATTGATATTCTAGATTACCTTGTGATATTCTGTTTCCATTAAAAGCAAGCATTGTGAATTGTCCTAATTTTAAAAATGTTATTTTTTTATCTTTTTTTTTTTTCAAGGAAATTCTGGACAAAAAGGACAGAAGGGGGAAAAAGGGAGTGGAAGCATGCTAAGTAAGTTTATAGTTTCTTGTTTTTTTGTGTGCACTTTTGTAATAAACAAGCTTTGCTAGTAGTGGTCTGGGCTTGAAGCAAATGATGAAAAAGAACTTCAACATTGAGCCATAGAGATTCTGTGGAAGTCAGTCACAGTTTTCTACAAAATGTATTAATTGGAGTAAAGTAAATAGATTATATTACACAACTCTTTGAATCTCATTACCTATTTGTATTTTGTTTTTAGGATGAGCACAATTTTCTAAAAATTCCACGTAGAAAATTGTTCAATTTTCAAGCCAAAATGTCTATCTGCTGAAGAAAAATTGAGCTTATAAATAGAAACTATTACAGCCTCCTTACCTACTAACTGAGCTAACTGAAATGTTACTTATAGGAATGTGGACAATCTAAGAACCCTGATGGACTAATTCTCAGATGGCTGTTGTTTTTTTTTTTTTAAATTCATTTTGTTTTGTTTTTGCTAAGTACTTGAAAAGCAGTGTTCTATAACCGAGACCTAAACTGCAACAGAATAGATTTCACGAACAAGATTTCTGTCGATGGAATGCCGATGTCATATTGTAATGTAGAGAATGTGTAAATTGGACCTTAAAAACTAAATATTAGATGAGATATCTTTAATTCATCATAACATAAGGTAATTGTGTCTAGGCCAAGTCTACAGAGATATAATGAAAAGATCATGAAAAGGAATGAGGAATATATACTTGATTTAGAAATCAAGAGTTCCTTCCCTATATTCCCAGTAGTAGCTACATGTGATTTGTATGTGTGTCTTTGGGAATAGCTGATATTGCACACAAGAATCGTAATCTTTACCCATTACAGGTCTGTTTTAGACAGGTTATGGCAAATTCTTTAATATACCAAAAATCTAGCAGTTTTCAGTTGTAATTATTGTTTAAAAAATATAGTACCGATTTCTCTGCCTTAGCAAAAATAATTATTTTGACCTAATACTGTATATAGATACTACTTTTAGACAATTTAGGGTCACTATTGTGAATGCCAGCCATTAAAATATGGTTTCTGTATGAAAGTGTGATGCTTTCCACAATCATTGCATTGTTGATCTGCATTTGCCCTTAAATTGAGCAACAATGAGTACTCTGTATCTCCCCAAAGTGCTTTAGTGTTAGTTAATGATTATTAGTGTTTTCATTATTATATTAAGATAATAGAAACATTAGTACATCTTTTCTCCTTTGTGTCCATTTAGTCTTTAAATATTCACTTTTGTCTGCTATATACTTTTTTCCACTTCTTCTCCCAGCTCCCTATCACTCCATTTATTTTCAGTTGAGCACCTACTGTAACTCTACCTTCCCTATCCTCATGTTTTTCTCTATCTTTATCTCTACCTTTATCTTTATCTTCAGTTCTTCTTTATCTCCTTTTCTCCTTTCCTGAGTTACTTAACTTTGACTCTGGTTAATCTCGGCAAATAAGGGACTCCTTTACTTTGTAGTCTATAAACTGAACACCCACACTGTCTTCTGTTGCCTGAGGTTATCAAATGCTTTGAACATATTTTCAGATATGTTCAGAAATGTTTTCAGTTACAGGTTTTTTTTTTTTTTTGGCTGTTTGAAGATTATATGTATTCTTTCTTTGAGAAAGTATTAAGAGAGATATTTCTGTGTGTAAGTATAATAGTCTCCAGATACCCTTCATGCACCCGATGAGAGTAAATAAGTCTCTGATGTTTCAAAAAGAGAGAAAGAATCATATACACAAACATCTACACAGTATGGTTGCTTTTTCCTTATTTAAGTAAATATGCCCATGTGAGTACATATGGCTATTTTTTTTCTCTCAATGGGTACACATTATTCCATTATATAGCTATACTATAATTACCATAATATATCATTCAACCCACTAGTCATGAACACTTGATGATTTTTGTTTGCTTTGATTTGGCTTTAATAAACAATGTGACATTCAGCATTCTCATACATGATCTTATGGAAATATTTTTTAATAGAGAATTTTCTAGTAGTAGAATCGATAGTTCGAAAATGAAATGCATTTTACAATGTGATGGAGTCTTACTTCCAAAATGGTTCCAAAAAGATTGGAGCCATTTTGGAAGTAAGTACCAATTTATTCTCTATGAAAGTGACTGATTCTCCACATCTTAAATTAATTCTGATACATAAAAATTTATATTGAATTATTTTAATATACATTCTTTCATATTTTTCAGACATGATTTAAATATAATAAAAATAATGATTGATTTCTTCTTTTATATATGTGTTAGGACCAAGTACCGCTCCCTGATCATATTAGGGCAGGGCCCTTTTAAGATCAGGTGAGTTGGGCAGGACACCTTCTGCTACCATCTCATTGAAACGCCCTTCACCTCTGGACAAGTCATCAACACAACTAACTCCAAGATCTTGTGGCTTCTCCTAACAACCTTGGTTCCCGTATAGGGCCCAGCTTTCTAATGACTTCCTCTTCTGGTCTCGGGTACCGTTTTGGCTTCTGCTCTCATGCTAATACCTTTCCCCACTCTAGTACCCCACCATTGCTATCAACCCCTAGCACCCCTAATCAGGACACTTCCCATTGTGCTGACTGGCATGCTGCTCCAACCAATCCTCAGAGCCAGGCCATGAGCCCTCTGCCACCTACTCATCTAGTATCTTGTTGAACCAATTTAACCCAATGGGTTCTAGGAGAAATCTCATGGATATTGACTATATGTGAATTGTTTACATTCAAAAACACTATTCTCAACCAGTGATAGAGATAATATAAAAGGAAATCCATTCATTTATCCACTCATTCACTCATTCATTTAGTACATGTTCATTGCTCGTCTTGTATCTCCTGGAGCTGGACTTAACAGCTAATAATATGGCTATTGTGACTGAACTTAGAGAGCTAGTTGTCCCTAAAAGATATAGACATGTAAACAGGAAATTATACAATACAGCAGAGCTATATTGCAGGAAGAATAGAGTTCTATGGCTATTTAGAAGAGATTGAGATTAAGATTTTTAAATTCCTTATCATATTAAAAAGCTAAATTGATTTTGATTTGCTTAGTTTACTTTCTTGTGTCCTTATTCTCCAAATAACAGCATTTTTTTAAGTTTTAGAGTGAGGTAAAGTGGAGCTTGACAATTCATTCGACAAAACAAAACTTGTTTTCTTAAATTATCTGGCCATTGCAAGCAAGAGTTTTTGATCATGAAAAAATAGAGCTCATAATTTTTTATTCTAAAAAGCTCTTTGTATTTTGTGCTTTAAATATTCAGTATAGATCTTGTAGGAAAAGAAATATTTCAGTGGAACTGGAGATATTTTGTGTAGGTGAAGAGCTGAAAATGAGAAAGGAGAAAAGATAAGAAAAAGCAGATCAAAAAAAAAACAAAACAAAAGGAATAGGAAATATGTGGGATTCCATATTATTTTTTAGTATCTCTATTATTAGATCACATTTTTACAATTCTTCTTTCCTTCAAGGTTTGACACATAGACCCAGCATTCACAGCATTAAGGTTCTAGTAGAATTCTAAGTAGTGTTTGTTTGTATCTTACCACTTCCATTCCCTTCCCTGTGAAATGAACATCTTAACACCTACCTCACAGGGTTGTTGTGAGGATTACATAAGATATTGTGTATGTGAAGATGCTCTATAACAGTGGTCCCCAATCTTTTTGGCACCAGGGATCAGTGCTCCTATGAAAATCTAATGCCTGATGATCTGAGGCGGAGCTTAGGTGGTGATGCTAGCTGGGGAGTGGCTACAAATACAGATGAAGCTTCACTCAATAGCCTGCTGCTCACCTTCTGCTGTGCAGCCCGGTTACTAGCAGGCCACAGATTGGTCCATGGCCCAGGGGTTGGGATCCTTGTTCTATAAAATCATGAAGTGCTTTGAACATGTAAGGTATGGTTCACAGTAGTCTCTCTGATCTGGAACTGCTACTCCATGGGGTATAATGCAGACATTTTAAATCTGTAATCAGAAGGAGTGAAAGCAAAATAAAAATTGAAGAAGCCAAATAAGCGAAATAAGCGTCAAGACTGCTGCTAGAGAGTAAGATAACATTTTATATTAGATAGAGCAATGCAAGTGTGACCAGATCACAAATCAATTAGTCTGAGCCAAACAAAAGAGCATAAGTTATAAATAAAAAGAGCAGCTAAACAGAGTGCATGCCAAAGGCCAGAAACTGTCAACAGAGGTCAGAAAAACATGTCAGGCTAATAAAACAAGAGTCAGGGCTCTGAAAGACAAAGCTTAGACCCAAGACACTGCTGATGAGAAAGCTCTAAGAAGGGCTGAAATAAATTAGAGTTGTCAGTGGTACTCTGGGTCTGTACCTGCATGACACCAAAGTCTCCAGGGAAAAACAGGAGAGTGGAGAAGAATCAGCCAGTTATCAAATGGTCCTAAATATTAGCAAACCGGCAATATTGATTAGCCGGTTAATGCAAACATCTGGAGATTAATTGGATCTCTTTGTCCATGGTTTAATTGGATGTGATTTCCTACCCTACTTCGCACCGAGGAACAGGTAGAGCCTGGTGTCCTCTTCACTTGTCAGGACATCTTGGTCCATGTTAGCTGCAGAATGGCCCTGATCTCAGAGATTCTGGGAGACGGTTCCAGGGGATTCAGTTTGCAAGTTATCTGACACCCCAGAATACCAATAGATAAGACTATAACTAGGATGTAAATTTAGAGTATCTTATTTTGAAACTCATACAATTTGTCTTTTATTTGATTTTGACTGAGGATTCAGCTCAATTGTAAGTGAATTCGGTCTTTCTCAAAGTATTCAATTGATGAAAGTAAAGCCTTCTCTAATTACCAAGTAATTATAATAATGAGCATTTAGATAACATTTGCTGTACACCAGGGGCTTTTGATGCATTATCTCATTTAATCCTCGGAAGAGCTTTTGAGGTAAGTACTATTATCATTCTCATTTTATAGATTAGAAAGTGAAGCTTACATCTAATAAGAGGAAGAGCAGAAACTCAAAGCCAAGTGTATCAATCTCCAAAGTCTCTGTTTGTAACTATGATTTTATTCAACACTCCCACACTGGTTTTATGTATTTTTATATGTAAATACCACGAATAGGTAGTATGGAGGGTATGGAGAGAGAAAGAAGGAAGAGAAAAAATTTCGTCATGAACAATTTGGTTTTCTAGAATGGGACTAATAATTTGAAGGCCCTAGGGAGATAAAAATTCTTATAATATGACTTCTATTTGGTCAAATTTCAGAAAAGGATTCTCAATTAATTTTTATTGTTTATATTTTCTCCTTCACATGCTGCTGCAGATATTACTTCCAGTCTATCCCCTGAGTACATTACTTAGAAATATAGTCTCCCTGGAATGCTCACAGAGCTTCCATTATCGGTAATGAAAATTACTTATGTGCAGGGGAAGGAGCTACCTGTTACTATTCTACCTTTATTTCAGTAACTGGCTCTATTATAACATTTTTCAATATAATTTGGCTGCTTTGATGAACTTCTTCTTTTGTTGTAACTCTTTTTTAACTCCTCACTGCACTTTCCTCAGTAGTACCAGTTATGATTCAGCACAGCAGAGCAGACATGAGCAGAGATGACTCCAAGTAACGTAGATAAGTGCTGCTCATTCTTAAGCTATTTCATGTTTAGAGCTTTATATGTTTCCACAAATTATTGCTAAAAACATGTAGTGTTCCATTAACACAATAGATGTGTTCCTTCATAGTGTGTATAACTCATGTGTCTTATAAATTGAAATAGAGATTTAAATCAGTAATGGATCTAGAGGTTAGCACCTGTCCTGTTTAGTCCCTATCCCAGCTGACTCTCACAGCCTGACTCTCACCAAAGCCACTTAAAAGGAGGGAAATAAAAAAATCAATACAGCTCCAGGTCTTCAGCGCCAGCAAAATCTGAAATTCATCCAGTTACGTGCCAGAATGCATTTGGAGTAGAGGAGACCCAACACACCACTTCTCGTTCATCTACAACCTCAGAGGACCAAAAGGCTTTTGTGCCTTTCTTCAGAGAACTGGGTTCTGCTTCCTATTCTGCAGTAAATTTAGCCTTAGACTAACACGAAATCATTTATTTTGTTCCAATTAAAGTACAATCCAAGCATAGGTTCACACCTATTCCTTACCCCCCACAACCTGGCTTCTCTAGAAATGAGCGGCCCTACAATGTGAATCTAAAGACCAAATTTCCTAGAACAACACACTTACAGGCTTGAACATGAAGTGTCCAAGCAGTGTCTCCCATTGTGGCTTAACCTACAGACTCCTGACCCTCTCCTGGGGTACCGCAGTTATTCACACTTCTTACATTGGACTTGATCCACTGCAGAACAAAATACCTGAATCCCAGCAACCTTTCAAATGCTCCCTACCAAAACTATTTAAAGGAATTCTAATGCGAATTCTGTAGCACAATGAAAAATCACCCTTCTTCCTAATAATGTTTTGTGTAATTCTCAATTTTTATTTCCTAGACGTGCTAAAAGATAATTTTTTTAACTGAATACAAATATCCAATTTCTGTGCATAATATTTTTACAGAAGTCCACATTGCTTACAGCATAATTCATTTGTCCCCTATAAAATGACAATCTGTTCTATTCCAAAATATCTTCTATCCAAAATTCTTTCCTGGTATATTCTCAT
This sequence comes from Pteropus medius, assembly GCF_902729225.1. Lineage (NCBI taxonomy): Eukaryota > Metazoa > Chordata > Mammalia > Chiroptera > Pteropodidae > Pteropus > Pteropus medius. Next base: position 3,807,910 of record NW_024350325.1, read on the forward strand.
TCAGTCCAATTATATTATCTGCACCTAGAAAAACTAATACTATACCCAGAGAACATGTAACATATTCATTAGAGAAAGTAGTCAAATAAATTATTATTATTATCATATTTTCAATGTGTTCAGATCACAATATAGCAGATATGGTTGCTTAATTTTCATTTATAAGTTGAAGAAAAAGCTTTTATTTTCAAGTTTAAACCCATCAAAGAACTCTGTATCTTATGTCATTTGAAAGTAATCAAAAACACAAAACAAAATGGAAAAAAAAAAAAGACTTAAAAATATGAATTTGGGGTATACAATTCAGTCCATAACAGGGATCTCGTGGGCACTCTTGTGTCTAAATATTCGCAGCACAAGGCTAGTCTGCGAGGGTTTGCCAAAATAGTACATAGACTGGGTGAATTAAATAACAGAAATTTGTTTTTTCACAGTTTCAGAGGCTGGAAGTTCAAGATCACAGTACTGTCAGGACACCAGTCCTATTGGATTAGGATCCCACCCTCTGAGCTCATTTAACCTTAATTACCTCCTTAGAGACTCTATATCTAAATATAGTTGCATGGGGGGTTAGGACTTAAAAATATGAATTTGGGGTATACAATTCAGTCCATAACAGGGATCTCGTGGGCACTCTTGTGTCTAAATATTCACAGCACAAGGCTAGAACTGTTACAAAATGTGAATGACCCTGCCTCAGTAGTCTTCGCTTGTCTTTCTGTCAGTTCGTTTTTAAAGAGAGCCTAAATCGTGCCGTAAATAAATTAGAGACATTCTGGTGTTTTTATAGTTATGAGAACAAATTAATTTTTATCTGTTTCTTGCCAAAATTGTGTTTTCACATTTCAGTGATGTTCTTTTACATTTTATGATGTTTCATGAAATAATAAAAATTGCCAGGATAATGCAGTTTAAGCAGACAGTAACCAATGATGATGAGATTAATAACAAACAGAATAACCTAGGAATTCACTTTGAATATTTTTTGTCAAATAGTAAATTCTGTATATTTGTAAGAATTTTTAAAAGTAGAAAGCAATAGTAATTAACTCAATCAAGAAACAGAATCTATTGGTTTACATAATTAAGAATTCTAAGAGACAGAATTTGCTTCAGGCATGGCAGGGTCCAGGAGCTCAAATTAAGTCATTTGGACTCAGTCTCTGTCTCTGTCTCTTTTTCTCTTTATATATGTTACATTCATTGTCAGGTGGGCTCTCACTATGCTTCATTATTTACTCATCTAGCCATGTCTGAGAAAGAATGCCATCTTCATTTATTCAAAGAAAGTCTTGTTGTGTCTGTTCAGATTCTTAGTTTTCTCTTGACTAACAAGCGTAGTGTCTTAAGAATGGGGCACACTCATTGCTCTACCAGATGAGGTAAATACAAAGTGATGGGTTAGACAAGATCACCACTTCTGAATCTCAGAGTAGAGGCTAAAGGGCTCTGAAAAACCACATTGTGTTGTCTAATAATATTTAGTAATACTCTTGCTAATTGTTATCAGACAGCAATGTATTAGGTTAATTCTTCCATAATGTGGAAGTCATAGACCTAGGTAACCACATTATGTTCTAATTTGTCCTAGTAGCTGTTCTGAGGCTATGGAGATCATCAAAATGACCTCTAAGGCTTTTATCATAGAATTAACATACCGATATTCAGATTTCAAGTGTTTAGGTTGTAGTCATATATATGTAATTTCTAAAAGCTCTCCTTGGAATTCTGAAACACAAAGTAGTTGAGAAATTCTTCTTTAATATATGATACTTTTGTGCTGCCATTATCTATTCTCCAAAATTAGTCCAGAAATCTGAATTTTTAAGAAATAATGTTAATAACAATAATACATATAATATATAGAGTGACCTTTCTGTGCCAGGTACTCTACAAAGCATTTTGTATATCTCCTTCACTTAATCTTTACTAGGAAACTATCACTGCTATTCCCACGAGGATTTAGACAGATAAGTAACCTGTGTAAAATCACGCAGCCAGTATATATGTGGTGGGTCTCAGTTTGAATCTTGGTTTATCTAATTTTAAATTCTATAACTTAGGTATTACTCTATGTCAGGTACAACTTTAACCAGACTTTCCCTCTCAAACCTCTTCAAAGTACATTGATGAAGTAAAGTAATTTTCATAAAATCCTTTGAGGGAACTACAAAAGATGTCATACAAATGAAGAAATTAAAGTGAAAACAGACAAAACAGCATGTTCAGAGTCATAATGGAAGTTGGTAGCACAGCCAAGACTAGGGCCCTGGTCTTCTGATTTCTAGTCTAGAGAAGCATCGTATTTCATGATATAGATTCTGCTTTTTTCTGGTGAATAAGTGCTGGGACCCTTCCTTCTGTAATGAAACATTTAGTTAGCACCCCAACCTCGCTAAGAACCCACAGGTTGAGATATACCATACTTTACAGGTTTTTTTTCATGCTGTTTTCTTTCTGTGATTACCTATGTAAAATATGCCATCCATATTTTCTTTCTTTTTTTCTAAGAGTATCTACTTTGGCTAAACAAAAATGAAGACTTAAGCTAAGTAAATGGAAATAGTGTTTCCTGGAGCAGGAAAACAGCTTTTTTGCTGGATTTTTGAGGCATCAAATGATCTGTTCCAAAATGTCTCTGGGCGCAGCTGTTAGACACAGATTATGGCCTTTTCTGTCAAGTGCAGAGGTAATGATCATACATACTATTGTCTTCTACCAATTCCAATAAATCAATCTGATAATAGCTTCTAGAGATCTGAACAGTTATGAGCATAAACAAAACATAACACACAATGCCAAGGAGAATGTATATTGCCTTTCAATTTATCTCCCAATCCAATTCGAGATGTAAACACTCAGTTATTTTAGAAAATTATTTTCTCTTCATAAAAAGTCAGAAAATATGTATTGAGTTGTCAGCCCTGCCAATAATCAGACAGATTAAATTTTAGTGGGCCAAATTTGGGACATTTTTCTCCACAAGATCCACAGTTCAAATCCCTTACATCTATAATTTTGCAAGTTCCTAGAATAACTTTCAGAATAAAGTATAATTAATAATTCTATCACTACTGTTTATATAATACTCTACAGTTTAAAATACATTTTTTTCACCTATTGTCATATTTGAAACCTCAGTCCTATGTTTATGTTTGTTTTATAAATGTGTAAATGAAGACTCAAAGATGTTAGATCACTTAAAAATACCTCAACAGCTTATAAAGAAAAACATAAGGACTTTTAGGAGGTCTGGCTGAGGCCTACATTTTAAGAAATTAGAAAGAATGACAATGTAATTTCTGCTATGATTTGTTTTCTAAATTAGCTTTGTTTAATATCTTAATGACTTGATTATTTTTATACTCTAGGGTTTTAAGTGAGGAGTAAAATTTGAAATACCCTGTGAATAGGGAAATAAAATTTCCCTTTATAAATTTTAAATGTTCTCCTAAATCACTCTAGAAACTAAACTTCACTTAGAAATGAAATATTTAATAATAACAAGAGTGCTCAGAAATGATAACAAATATCTCAACATGTGGACACTGTCCCTTGAAGAAAACAACATGCTCTTTGAAATGTAGACATTTTTATTTAATTGGCAATTTGAAAATCCAGTGGTAGAAGTAGCATTAAAGATCATGACACTCTGAAAATAACTTATACTAAAAACTACACTCTGTTTTTCTTGTCTCACTCGACTTTTCAGTTTTGTTTGTTTTTCCTCACATGAACTTATTCTTAGCCACGTATCCCTGTGGGCATCTATACAACTAGAAAGGTATTCTTTTGAACACCAAGGTCTTCTTTCATCTTTTTTTACTACTTTTTCTGGCAAAATTTTGAAGTCCTATCTGATGATTCGATTCAAAAAGTGACAAATACTAAAAACAGTAGCCTTCTGCTACTTTTTTAACTTTCATACATTGAAGCAATTTACTCTTACTCCTAATTAAATTAGATTTACTCAGTATCTTCTGAGTTTAGTAAAGTTTAATCTGAAGCAACAAATTCTCAATCTTTATTTTAGTTATTCAGCAATTGAACTATAGGTGTTCTGTGTAATCACAATTGACTTTGCTAGCTATTTCCCGTGTAACCAAAATATCTACTACTCAGCTATTCTGCAGTACTCAAATCTTGGCGGCTAGTTTGTTCTTTCTTTTTTTTAATTTTTTTTTTTAATTTTATATTAGTTTCAAGTACACAGTACCTTGGTTAGACATTTATATAGTTTATGATTTTGTTCTTTAAATAAAATTGAACACCGATTTCTAAAGCAATTCTAGTGATTTGTGTCTAAAATAGTTTGATGAAAATATAGAAAAATTATATTCCTCATTCAAATGTCTGCCACCTGCAATAGTGGGTTTGATAGTGTGTCTAAGAATTTGTGTCCACCTAAAATCTCAGAATGTGACCTTATTTGGAAGCAGGGTCTTTGCAGGTGTAATTAAGCTGAGACTTGGTTACACTGGATTCAAGAGGATCCTAAATCTAATGACTGACATCTTTATGAGAGGAAGACATACAGAGATAGTGAAGACCATGTGAAGACAGAGGCAGAAATTGGAGCAATGGAATTACAAGCCAAGAAGCCACCTGAAGCTAGAAAAAGGATTTCTCCTGAGGAAGGATTTCTTCTGAGCCATCAAAGGGAGCATCACTCTGCTGACATCTTGATTTCAGACTTCTGGCCTCCAGAACTGGGAGAGAATAAATTTCTGTTATTTTAAGCCATACGATTGTGAGCATTTGTTCACAATTGTATGGCTTAAAACAACAGAAAACTATTATGCCTAGGAAACTAATATGCCTAGACATTTTTGCCTGCTACTTTCTCTCCATGCCATTCATTCCAACAATAAGTACCACATCTCTCCCTTCATTTGAGAAAGTATCCTAGCTCCAGCTCAGGATCTAAGAGAATTTTACTGGTGATGACTTAGGCATAATAGAAATGTGTAAGCAGAAGCATTTACAATTTAACGTTGAACCTCAGACTTCACTGCCTTCAAATTCCCCAGCTAGCTTACACACCAAATTTTCTTCACTGGCCATTCTCAATCTCTCCTCTGCCATCAAAATACTTTTACATGCTCCCTCTCCACTGGAGACCTCTCCCTCTAGTTTCTCCTCTTCATTTCCTCTCTTGATTTCCAAAATAATTGTGTGTCTTGACTTCCAGAGTAACAGATTCAAAATATTTATATTATTTTTTTCAGAGAAATTTATTTCTCTACACATCTGATATCTGGGTCATAGCTTTCATAGCTAAATACATCATTAAGGCAGTTACCTTAAATATAAAATAAGCCCCCTGTCTAGAGGAATTTTTCCATTATGGCAAGGACTTCCAGTTCAACCTGCAACTAAATTTTTAAAAAATTTTTGTTACATTTGGAACTCAAATATAATAATTACGATTTAATATATTTAACCCTAAATTCTAATTCCAATAAATAATACAAAAAATGACCATGAGGTAAACAATATGATAATTTAAATAAAATTACACTCCTCAAAAGTCATTTTAACCTCAGTTCTTCTACTCAAGCAGCCATGATGGACACTTGCAAAAACATCCCAGAGTTTATATCTCCTGACTTCTCTTTTCAAATTAAACTGTAGTCTGTCTAATGGAGGTTAGCAGATTCATAATACCCTTTTTCTAACTTTTAAGAAAAGATGTATATGAAGCACTCTTATAATTTATTTAGGGCTCATGTATGGCCCCATCAACATCTCTGTGAATATGTTGTCTTCTTTAAATTAAATATATTTCAAATACAAAGGAAGGAAGAAAGAACATTTATAACAGATAGCTAAAAAATAGTCATGTACACACCACCTAGATTTTAGAGACATTAAAATTTTATCATACCAACTACAAGTATTTTTTAACATATATAATTTTAACTAATACAGTTGAAGCTCTGTTTATGCCTGCCTCCCTTGCTTTTCCAGGGTAAACCATTATCTTGGAATTTATATGTTTTTTTCTATTCATGTTTGTATACATTTATTACAGATGTATGTATACATAAATAACAGATGTTATTGTTTTTTTGTGTTATTTTACATAAATGGCATTATCTCTCATTCTGAGCTTGTTTTTCTTCACAATTTTATGAATTTCAGCTTTGAGTTATAGACCTATTAGAACAGTAAGAACATTAGTGACTATCCAGCCACCACTTATTTTATTAATCTTAGTTTTTAAAATAATAGAGTTATATTAAATTAGAAAAATATTATATATTTGATTTCTGTCTCATATACAGAATTACTGTCAATATGCTTGGATACTTCTTTCCAGTCTTTTTATATAGCAAGTTTTTTTGCATAATTGAAATAAAAAATTTTAATCTTAATATAGTCACTTGATATTATATTATCATCTTTGCCCCCATTTCTACATGATTTTTGACAGTTATGTTTAATGCCTCTAAAACTATCCATCTAATTTATACACTATAACTTATCTCTCTATTCTGAGATATTTCATATATATCTGTTTTAATTCCTCCTTTAAAAGTATGTCTGCAATAAACAAAACAAAAATAACCTCCGAACCTGTTAACCTTTATTGAATTGGTGTTATTTCCTCAGATTAAATTACAAAGTCTTTTATAAAATATTTGCTCTTTTACAGAATTTTATTTTGAGATCTTATGGTCATAGAAATATGAATGAGTAATTAGTATAATAAATATTTTATATATTGTTTTTATTTTATATATGAACTTTAAAAAATATATAGAAATTATCAGTACTATACTCTTCCCTCCAGAACTAGGAAGCAAGAATAGTAAGATTGCCTTTAGAAAGTTAAATTAAATTGAATCAGAGCAAAGATATGTCAAATTACCTAATCTGATTGAATGTATTAGCATATGTTAAAAAAAAAAAGTTAACCAAAGAGCTTACTAGCCAGTACCAGAGGCAAAATCTCACTACTATGTCTCATTGTAAATTAATAAATTAGTTAAATGAATAACTCACTTATTGTGATTTGACTTCCTATGAAGATCGCCCATGGGAAGAAAATGGCCTTGTCAGGCAGATACAAATATTCCATTTTTTGAGGTAATTACATTTCTCCTCATAAATTGAATTGACATTTAGTCCCAAGACTCTGTTTAACATTAGTCTGCTTCTAAGAGATAAATCTTCTAAACCTGTAAAATCAGGTTTTGGAATATATAAGGCTTCTCATCAGACCTTCCGACTAGACAGTCCTGCCTTCGGGGTGCTCAGCAGATAGCCATGTAGCTTTTTTTCCATAATAAAACTCATGTTTATCTCAGTTAAATCAATCTTTTTCTTCATGATTTCCTTTACTGGTTTCTACCTGTAGAAACTATATTCTCTCTTTATAGAGATTTATAAAATAGTAAATTTTATTTCTCCTATTGTTTGGTATTTTAAGCATTTACCAATTGAATTTACTCAGGTAGTGCAGGTTGCAAATCAAGAAGAGTTCACCATTCTTTATTTTATTCATTCATGTCATAACTCTTTATCAAGTGATCACTAAGTGAAAAATCTACATTCTGTCACATACTGAAAAGATAACTGCAAGGATCTTAGTCTAGTGGAGAACATAGACTAGTCTACAGTGCTTTGGTAGGCCAGTAGTGCTATGGGAGTCGGAAGGGATTGAGGGTGGAGAAATGGGAGGGGTGTGTGTGTGTGGGGGGCGTGTTAAAGTAGCGTTCCAGACAGGGACGATGCGCCAGAATTTAAGGAGAGTAAGGCTTCTTTGGGTAATGTAAATAATTATATTACTGAAATAAAAAGACTATGAGTGTAGGAACAGAGAGATTCTTAAAGGGTTAGACTGGAGAAGAAAGCAGAGATAAATCATGGCCTTATGTATTTCAGGGATCACTTGGCAGGATATCCCTAATGAAATCCTCTATTATTCTAGTCTGTTGTATTTTCAGCTATAACAGGAGTTGGCAAGCTTTTTCTGTAATGGGTCATATAGTAAATATTTTTGGTTTACATGCCAGACTGTCTCTGTCACAACTATTTGACTTTGCTGTTTTGGCCTGAAAGTGGTCTTAGACAATATGCAAATAAATGGGTGTGGCTGCATTCCATAAAACTCTTTACATAACAGGCCACAGGCTGGAACTGGCTGGTGGGCTATGCTTTACTCATCGCTGGTATAGAAGAGTTTCTTCAAAATAGTAGATAATCATGTTTGAAAATAACAAAGGTAAAATAAACTCATATCTGAAACCACAGAGTAGGTTTTGTCTGTTTGCAGAAGCTTATTGTAGTTGGTTAAGAACTTTTTGAGGAGGATAAGCAGTAAATAGGAAAGTAGTAAAAAAAATTTAATTTATTTTAATGAATATGGTGATTAATATCACAGATAATATATTCATCCAATGCTTTCATTACAAAATGAAAACATCAAAATTTCTAAAACTTGTAAAAATAAATCTTTATATTCATACAACATTTTAAAGAATGCACTATTTCTGCCAACTTTCATAATAACCTCAAAAATACATGAACCTTAAAGGCAAGATATGTATTTTATTCATTTATTCCAGGAACCAACACAGGAAAATGCCTGGCACCAAGTTGTGTTAAGATGCATTTAACTAAGAGCAAATATCATTTTCTCTTTAACAGTTGAAAAGTTTGGTCTTAGAGAGGTTAAATGTTTTAATAAGGTCACATAAACGACATCAGAGATAGAACTAAAATCCAGATTAGCTGACTCCTGGATTTTTAATTTCAGTTATACTCTACTCTCACCAATATGAAAAAAAACACAAAGCTAAACATATAGTATAATTAATATCGCAGAAATACACCAAGATTATTAAAATGTCTTTTATGGAATCATCTTATTGTCTTCGTCTGCTCAAAACTTGCCTTCAAGGAAATGACACTTCTCTCACTCCTTGAAATATCAAGTTACTGCAAGAATTACTGTCTTTGGTCCCTGCTGTTTAGTCCATAGGCGGGCTATTAGCCCAAACTGAGCTATAGGAGGACTTCTCTGGGTATTACACAACTGTCACTGAGAAAGATACAGTAAAATATAAACTTAGGAGTTATTAACAGACATGTTCTATCGTGTGGATTGGGGAACAGAGATATCTAACTTGCAACAGAAGAAAAGAATGAAACAATTTACAGAGAGGCTGTTGGATGAAATTTGTAGAGTCTCGAGCTGATTTGAGTGGGTTTAGCTGTTCTAGATGCCTAAATATAACCTTATCTCTGGGTTCCATAGGGAATCCTATGATCCTTAACATACATTATCGTTTCCAATTTGGTTTGTGTTTCTGTGTTTAGCCACTTACAAAGTAATAACCTATACAGAGAGTCATTCGATGGCACATAGTCAATGTTTATCTAAGTTTATTTGATTTGAATTTGGAAAAAGTCTACATTAATAAAGTTAAGGGGAGAATTAAGACAGCTACCCAGAAAAAAAAAATACATAAAAATTATCTTCTTCTGATATCTTTAAGTGCAAGACAAATATTCCCCAGTGGAAAACATCTGTCTGACTAAATATGTTAGCTTGATACTAGAGAAACCAGAGGCATTATTTACATTGATATAACAAGTTGGCTAAATTCAAAGAAAATTCTGACCTGCAGTCTTATAGAGAAAATGCCATGATTGAGAGTGTTCGAAAAGACAAAATGGACTCTTCTCCATAACCAAAATAGAGTAGTTAAATGAGCCTATTGGTTTGCCTCTTTCCTCTATATTAGTTCAGAGATAGTCGAGGATTAGCAAAGTGTGGTCATATGTCAATAACTGATTTATAATTGAAAAATAGTTAATTGATAGACAACCATAGGTATTTCCAAACATATTTAGCCTTAAAAAAGTCAATAGAGAGTCTTACTCTCCTTTCAAAATCATACAAGAATGGGGAATTTGAAAGAAATCTGCAGCCATTCTCTTTGGAATAAATGTAGCTAAAGGATTACAGAAAAGAATCAGCAGGTGTCTCTGATTAACAGGCCTCCTCCTCTTTTAAATGTGTAATGTGACATTCTAGGTTAGTAGTTCTCAAAGTATGGTTCCTTGACCAACAACTTCAGTATCACCTGGGAACTTGTTAAAGACACAAACTCTTGACTCCCACTCAAGACATACTGAATCAGAAACTCTGGTTGTGGGGCTAGCAGTCTGTGATTCTAACGCATTCTGCTCTGGATTGACTTATATTCGTCCATCCCCTCCTTTCCCCTACCACGTTTGTATGTTGAAGCCGAAACACCAATGTGATGATATGTGGAGGTGGGACTTTAGGAGATAATCAGGTTAAGATGAGGTCGTGAGGATAGGGTTTTACGACAGGATTAGTATCCTTAAGAGAGCAGAGAGCTTGTTCTCTCCTTCCAAAAATTGTTTCCCTTTTTCTCATTCAAAAAAGAAAGACATTCTGGGACAAAGTCGAGGGGCCTTATAATAAGAAATATCCTGGCTATTTCTAAATAAATGTCACTATTGTTATCTTATTTCTCATGCTAAAAGATAGGATGTTTGGTCATTTATTTTTGTGTTTATAATATTATAAAATATCTTCTCCTCTACCTCCTATATCATTGAAACTCACTAGATAGTGAGTTCCAAATTGTGTTAGTGTGTTAATAATGACTCACTTTCTTATAAAATTTTCTAAATAGTATGAAAAAATCTATATAAGATAAGAAAGTGTAGCTGTTGAATTAGAACATAATCTTTGAAGTGATCTCATATATGTAACTTACAAAAATGTTAAAATAGATTTTACTCTTCAGTTTTGAATAATGCAATGTTTACAATTAAACTCTTTACCAATAGGTGGTGCTAGAAAGTTTAAAATTTAATAGTTGAACTTGCCAAAAAAAAGTGCTGAACTGCTTTTTTAAAAAAGCATTATAAAACTGTGTATATATACATAATTAACCCCTGCTTGTTTTTGTTACAGCTCCATCTAAGACAGTTCGACTTGTTGGTGGTAGTGGCCCCCATGAGGGCAGAGTGGAGATTTTCCATAATGGACAGTGGGGTACAATTTGTGATGACCACTGGGAATTGCGTGGTGGACAGGTCATCTGTAGGAGTTTGGGATACCAAGGTGTTCAAAATGTGCATAAGGGAGCTAATTTTGGACAAGGTAATTTTTTTAATTAATTTTTTTTAAATTAAATGTAGACATTCTCTAATATGTATAATCAAGTTGAGATAGAAACACATAGGATGGGTAGACAAATTCTATGTAGAATTTTTTTAAATGGACTTTCCTAGGAAGTAGAGATGAAAAGAAAGAGATATTAAAAACAAATGATATATGCCCTCAGACAACCTTTAACATTTAAATTTCATTTAGATTCAATTAGCTAATTGAAGAGTACTAACATAGAGGAAAACTGAGTAATTGGTAAAACAGGACAAGTGAACTGCTGCCAAGGCATGAATCCTGGGAAGATCAGTTTCCATAACTGGATCCTGTGGGCATCTGAGCAATTCCATGTGTTCACTCATTCTCTCCTCTGTGAAACTGGAGAGGAGGGTGCCAGCTTCTTCATTTACCTCCCAGTCATGTCCCACAGGAATGAGATATATCCTTGGTCCATGATGGAGTATCTGCCTTCTGAAAGGACTGTGAAAAGCCATGAAAGAGAAAGAAGCAAGTACATGGGCTCTCTGTTCTTATATTACTTAGACCTTCTCCTCCTTTAAGGAAATGTGATGGGAAATAAGGGAAGGGAACGTTTACTTCTCTATTTTAGGTTGATAAAAACATTGATTAATTTTTTTCTGCACACATATGTGTATATTTTCACCTGGATGGTTCAGTAACCTGTTCTATGAATGTGTTTTAAAAAGCTAGAAAATTTGTGGGGACAAAATATTTGAATGTGTACCCATAACATTTTACTCTAATTTTTTTAAATTGGCACCTTAGAATAGGTTTTACATAAAATTAAACATGTACAAATGCTTCAATTCTGAATAACAAAAAGTTTAGAAAAAAGTAGCCATGTATATATTGGAATTTTAAAGTCAGTATTTCCTACTTATTTACCCTACTGTTGAAATCTGATAAATAATTGATTCCTCTAAAGTTGATGTTGACAAAAAAAAAAGAGCGGTTTGACTTTCTTGATTTCATAAGTGTTATTCTAGATAGATATGAGCAAGAGGAAATTGAATGCAAAATTTTAAATATGAGATTATCTAGTAATGCTGCTATTTTATCTAGAGTGATAAAATAGAGGAGTGTGCCAAATCATCATTATTAAAAGACTCTAGCAAGGCAAGATTGACTTCTTGACTTAATAAAAGATATTGTTAGGTAATATTATGTTACAATTTATTGAGTAATAATTATGTGCCAAGCATTGTGCTAAATACCTGAATAGTATTAAAAATAGGTCATAATTCTATCCTTTATTCTTATCTAAATGAATCCACTATATCATATTTAAAGGATAAATTTAAGTGGGAGTCCAGGTTCTAAAGTCTTCAGAGACCAGAAAGATGATGTAATTTCATAAAGAGCCATGAAAAGACAGAAGAGTGGTGATGAGAGTTTCTGTACTTGGGTTAAGCCCCTGACCACTAGTTTTTAATTTGCATCTTAAAAGTTTAAATAGCAGAAACAAAAGAATAGATAATATTCATAATTTGCCACAACCAAATAGATCTTTGAAATTTCCAACTGTTCCATCTCTACTATACCTTCTGAACTTTTTCCCCAGGTTGAAGAATGTGGGACTGAAATCATTCTTGCACCTGTAAAATTTGTCTCCTAAAGTGAAATGGCTATAAATGTCAATAAACTAGGTTTTTTTTTCTTTGCCCCCCAGAAAAGGGAAAAGAAAAAAAAAAACCCAACTCTTGGTTACTAGAGAATCAAATGAATCAATCAATCATTTAGCAAGATTAAGCTGCCAATCTGAGTTTCCATAACATTGTATGGGGAGAGAATCCATTGGGATGATAACTAAGATCCACAGCATGGAAGACCATTTATTTTAAATACATGATTCTATAAAACATTTCCAATGACTGTTAAAATCTATGAGATGGGCAGCTGTAGTTCTAATAGAAGGCATACAATTCTCATCTATGGTGCCATTCCTCACCTGGTAAGTGGCTAAAAATTCTTCAGTTTTAGAAATAGCATGTGATGATCTGAATTCTTAGAATGTCCTTTGTTGACCAAATGAAATATAGTTTGCCAAGTGTCTTAATAACTTAATCAACATGGATAGCTGAACAGCTCAATCCAAAAAGAGAAAATACTCTAAAATACCTTTCACTGAGATTAATTATTTTACAGCTTACATTATCCAAAGAATTGACAACTTTAGCTTTTTATCTTAAAGAAACAAGCCTGGTAGTAGTTTATTAATTTCTTATATCTTGAAGTAAACCTTTAATCTACTACAAAGAGAAAACCAAATTCAGAATAACAGCAGTAGCATAGGTACCTTAATTCAGGGGAAACTAATACGGTTTGGCAAAATATAATCTGTGGTAAGAAAGCGAACAAGGTGTCGTGTCCCCGCTTTATTTCTTCTGTGAACATGAAGACTTGTCATAGATTTCAAAGCTGTTTTTCCATTGAAGTTCCAAACACAGATGGTAAAGACACAGTTGGAGACTATTGTTTTAAGATCGTATTAACTTTAAAGCCTAGTCTCACAAGTAAAATATTCTTTGCCCCACAGCTTTTATTCATTCCTGCTTATCTCTCTAGGACTTTCTGGTCTAAAGCATTGGTAAAAAGGAAGAAAACAAGTATTTTAAAATGCTGACAAGAGAATGTTACCTATTTAAATAAGTAATGAAACAGTAGAGTTTAGTATCGTGTGAAATTATTTTTTTGGCTAAATGGAGGCAATTCTCTCAAGTTTTCTTCAGATAACTGATTACTTCTCTAAGATGAGTGTCCATTTTTAGCGAGGCTGTGTATTTATGGTAGTTGGTGATTCTGTATGTTATGCTAGAGTTTTATCATAATAAAACAACAATGCATGTCAGAATTTTGTTTTTCCTTTCACATCTTCAAGTGCCTGCTGAAGTCTAGGTGTTTGAAAACTAAGAAGACAAATCGGAACTTTAGCTCTGATACTTATGTCTCAGAGTTTCAATTTTTTTTTACAATGAAATGAGACTAAAATAATACCAAACCAGCAGATTTGTTTTAAATCTTAAATGAGCTGGCATATAAAAAGTGCCCATCACGAAGCCTGTCTCATAACATTGCTTAAGAGCGGCAGAGATCACCGCCAACTGTATAACTACACGTTTCTTTGCCATCCTCTTTGAAAGGTAGAAGAGTCAGATCAGTATCATATTGTACAGTGACAGCAGTGATGTTCCAAGGCTCATAAAGTTGAATGTGATTTTCTATTGCACAGAGAGAGGAGTGACTGAAGTGCACTATGCGGGACATCTGATCATCTCTCCACTGTACCCAAAGTAGACCCAGCTCTTGTCTCAGCTCTCTGTGTAGAGTTCAGTATCTAACAATTGAAGATTGGTTATGGGAATTTTAAAATAATAAAGCTAGACGAGCTGGCAGAAATAAGAGAACTGAGGTTATTTGTTCTGAAGAAAAAGAATCTGAGAAATAAATTTCATGATTTGCTTCATTGTGCATTGTATTTAAGAAGCAGGCTTACATTGTAAGCTGATTTTGGATTAGACATGGCAAACAATCTTTTTATGTAAGGCTGTTTAAACTCCTTATTTTCTTACTCTTCCACTTTAAATTTGCAGTTTCGCTTGGGTGGGGGAAGCAATTTTGAATGTAGAATAGAGATAAGAAAGGAAACTTAGAAATATGTGTAGAGGGGTTAGGGAAGAAAGAGATGCATTAAAATTTTAATTATTTGTCTTTTTTTTGGAAAGTGAGAATTAGATTTATACTATATTATACATTATCATTAAAATTGAAACAAGGAGGAAAAATCTGAATTTATTCCCTTGGTATAATTCCCCCATAAATACAATATAATTTTCTAGGCACAGTTCCCCTACCCCCCTCCCTTTTATTTCCTTTCTGGTTTTAAAATGGCAAACCTGGTTTACCAGAGATAATCCTCATTAGCCTTAAGAACTATTAGTTTTGCAGCTGCAAGAAACATGATTTATAGGACTAAAGCTTAAAGCATGTTCCTTTAAATAGTTTCTTTAATTTGCATGCACCTTTTGCATAAAATACAATGTTCATTCTCTTGAGTAGACAAAAAGGTTAAATTAAGGAAACGCTGAGAGGCATCTGGTGCTTGTCATTGCATGGCTCAGGAAAGAGGGAGTGAGTCACTTCTTTCTCTATGCAGGCTGTCCAATCTCTTGACCCTGTGGTCTCCCTGTATCAAACTTGGATGAGCTTTATCAGACAGCGGTGGTACTCTGGGAATTTGTGCAAGGTATATCTGAGCCTGTATGCTAATGTGGGAAGTAAGAGCTGAACCTGGAGCAGCTATCTCATCTTTATACTGAAGTTTATACTGAAGACCCAAACTTGAAAGCAGAAACTAAAGAAAGTTCTAAACATAAATGTTATCTTTTATTCATTATCCCTTTCACATCTATAATCAGTTTTCTAAGCAGAATTTTTAAAAATATAAGAACAAACTGGAGGAGATCAAAAATATAACTGTACCTCTGCTTTAGTGAATGGAAGTAAAAAACATCTCAAAGATAAATAAAATACATATTTTTTTATGGTCAGAAGTCAAATTCTTACATCTTGCTTCTGGCACATTTTAAAATGTTTAGATGTTGATTACTATAGAAACTAATCTAGAGCCTATAGAGTTTTTAACATATTTGTTTGTTACTCATGGTAACAAAGATATTACTAAATATAAAATAATATTATTTGTCATGTGCTTACTACATGATCTTATTTAGTCCACACAGTGCCTGTGAGAAATAGATATTATAGCCCTAATTTTTCATAGAGAAAGTAAGTAATGCTGTCAGCTGTCACAAAACTAGCCTAAATTTACAGAGCTATTACGTGGGGGGAGGTCTAGATTTTTTGTCTTAATCTGTCTCTTTTCACTGGACAGAATGTCCTAAGTTCTTACTTCTTAAGAGCTTTATGTCTAAAGAGCTTGCTTCTTTAAAATTTTCAAATCACAAAATTTTAAAGGTAAATGGAATCTTAGAGATATTTTGTCATACCCTTTTATTCTGTATATATGATAAAACAGAGAAAATAAGTGGCTTTTTTAGAACTACAAAATTAGAATCCAGATATATAGTCTGTTTACCCATTGTCTATTCTGACTCTCAGTCCATTTTTAACTTTGATTAATTAAAAAAGTTTTTTATTGAAGGAGAAGCTATTGACAAAGTACTTCCCAGTTAGAAGTCTTAAAAGTGATATAAATTTATATTACCCAGTCATAACTGGATTTGATTAAAATTCATTCGGATATTTTTAACCATTTGTGATTTTCGCTTCCCCATGTATCTATGCAGCACTAATCTCAATTCTCATCATTTTACTATATATATCTGGCTAATGTATAAAAAATCTGATTACCCTTCTTTTTTCATAAAAGTTGTGGGTTAATGAAGATCAGATTAAAAGAAACTCAAATCTCTTAAAGAAATAACAATATCTGTGTTTTTTAAAAGAGATTAAGAAGAAATGATATTGTCTGTCAAACATGTTCTTAAGAATCACGAACCAAGCTCATAAAATTCTAGAAGCAATAGACAACACATTTGTCATTGTTTGCTTCTGGAAACATCAACTCAGTCAATTTGTTCTCCCTAGCCCTTAAATTGTAAAGGGAGTTGTAGATATATAGATGGCTGGGTAGATAGATGATAGATAGATAATAGATGGTAGACGGTAGATGATAGATGATGATAGATGATAGATGCACGATAGATGATAGATGATAGATAGATAAATAGATGATAGATAAGAGAATAAAAACACATCTGAAATATAAATATCAATTTTACATAGGTTTCCACTAAGTAGAAAGGATAGTTCGGTTGCAAAAAATAACAATGACAACGGCAACAACAAAATCCTTGAGTAACCATTATTACCTAAAGAAATAAAAACAAATTTGTAATTTCATGCTAACTTTGCATTAATTTTTAACGCAAAAAACAATTTGGAAGGATATGGGAAATGCATATTAAATAAATTTCCCCCTTAGGCTCAATATTCCTAAATATATTAATATGAAAATAAAACAACAAATCTATGAAAATTATTTTTATAATTATTTGGGCTTTTATGTAGTCAATAAATATGACTAAGTTTTAAAGGTCATTATGTCCTATTGCTTGGCTCTGTTTTTTCTGTAATTTTGAGAAAGTCATTCATCCTTTCTGAGTCTCAGTTTATTTATCCATGAAATGAAAATAATTGCCATTATTTTACAATATTAGAAGAATAAGTTTTAAAAAGCATATGTGAAAAGATCTAGTATATTCACTGTGTCTGAAAACATGTTCATTGTGTCTGAATCTTTTCCAGATAGCAAAATACCAAAGTTATCAAATGGCACAATATAATGATCATATCCATACGTTTTTGGTGGAAAAATCACCGGAATAAGAGCTAGGAGTTCTAGATGCAAGTATCAGCTTTGTCAGTAATTGTATATGTAAACTCAGTTGCAACTTCTACCTCAAATAGAAGTCTTCACTAAGAGGTCAGTCTAACAGAGAATGGATTTTGATTTTGTTCAGTCATGTAGGGACTCAAAACAGATTTGTTGAAAACCAAATCTAATAATGTAGAGAATTACAGTAAATTATTGATTGAAGGCACTGGCTTTAGGTGGACACAGGGTGGAAATGCTCCATCTGCATTGAGCAAAGTTACTTTTTCTCTCTAATTTTTATTTCCCTCAATGAATGGCACTATAAAAGCATGTACCTTTTTAAGGTCATTTGGAGGATCCAATGAGATAACCTATCAAAAGTACTTTGCATGTTTCTGGCCATATTGTAAATTTTTCAAAGCATGGTCTTAACTGTTCATTATTGTTATTACAGCTTTAGTATTTTAACATTCATGAATTCTTTTACTGTCATTTCTAAAAACTTGTGCCTACGGGTCAGCACATTAACTGACTAAATAATATGTTTCGTGCTGCCCCTGTGGGGACGACCCTGCTGGTGCTGCAGCCATTGGGAGGTATTACTCTTAATTCTCTTTTTCTAGATTGTAAAAATCTGCACTGCTAAGATTCAAACCCAGTGACTAGATCCGCAAAATGTAGAGTGAAAGCGTCACAGTACCCTGGGTACAGAAACCATGGAGCCATAATATTCTCATGTTCCACAGCTTTCACAAACACTTTTACTTATGTTTATTTATACCATTTACAAATGTCCATAAATGTAATAAGTACAATCTATAAATGTCCCATTATTTTGCTTCTGTCTCAAGTTAATGTGGAAGCAGTTTCACTATCCGTGCAATTGTTATTTGCCTATATTTTTGAATAACCCTCTGGGACTTTCAAAAAATTGGTACAGGCTTTAGATAAAGTATATATTTGAAAAAGAAATGTGTATTTAAAAAGACATACATATGCAAACATGCTCACACATACAAACACTTATAAACACAAATGGGACCATGCTATACCTACCTAGTAGCAATTTGGGAAACAGAAAGCGTTCCTGGAAAGATTTCAGATTTTGAGATCATATTCCTTTTTATCTGCCTTAAAATTTTAAGTTGAAAAGACTCAGTATTGTTATAAACGTTTCAAAAACACATGAGCTCTTCAGATTACTATTATTACTGTTAAAACTGATTAGTACAGAAAAACTTTTGCTTTTATAATAGAATATTATTTGAATAATGATTTAATTACTACTATATTAAGTGAAAAACACAATATTTCTAATTATCTTGATAATGTAAACCAAAATATAATTATGTCTCAAGTTTGGATTGTTCTATTGAAGGCACAAGTTATTTAAAATTTAAGTGACTACACCAATTTATTTTATATGGAAAATCTCCTGTCTGTTCTAAAAGTAAATAAAAACATGTCATCACAGAAAATGTCTATATAGACATCCTATTAACTGTCCTTCGGGCATGTGGATTCTTCATCAATTTTACTTCCACACTTCTGCCAGACACATAATTCTAAATGTAGTCCTGATGATGTCATTTCTTTTGGTGACTCACAATATAAAGTTCAAAAAATTTATAACGTGGTCCCAGCTTTCTATCCAACCTTCCCAATGGGTCCTTCTTCCATCATTAGTGTACTTTGTGTTTTAGATGCCAGGAGACTGTTAACCACTCTACCTCAAGCATTTTCATGCTGCTCCCACTATATGGAATGACTTCCTTTTTACAAGTGGAAACCTCTACCCGTTTTTTGAGATTGGGTCAAATGTTATCCACATTGTGATTACAAAATTCCCACTAATTTATTAATGTATTATATGCACACACTACTTTCAATTGTATACATTATGAAATATGTATATATTGTTAATGTATTGAGTTCACAGGATATCTGACAATCAGTAAATGCCATTATATGTGTTAGTATATATACCTTTGTGAAAAACAAGTCTTTATTTAACACTGTTTTATAGCTACACAAAGGTCTGTTTCGAATTCAAAGGTCTGTTGAATTTATTTCTAAATATATTTTATATATCTCTTGTGACTGAAAGAAACCTTTCGACAGCATATTGATGTAAAGGAAAATATTGATTATGACTGCAGTATTAACATATTTATTTACCCTCTACCAGTTTAGCAAAGGTGTTTGTTGAAAGTTAGCTGATAAATCATCAGTTTCTTGATGACATAAGATGTTCTTGAAAACTCATTAGGAGGTTTGCCATATCCTATGTTTAATAAAACCCAATGAAATCATTTATTTAGAGGTTTTCAAAGGTTCTATTTCTAAATGTCTTAAATGTAAATGAAAGAAAAAAACTTTTATAAGTTATACAGTTAGAAAATCTTTAGAGAAGATCAGAAAAACATTTTCAAACATCCATTTTTAAAATTATCTTTTCATGCCATGAATTCCTTCTTTAAAAGATGTTGTTCTCTTATTCATTGGTAATATTATGTTTTTATCTTAAAAATGGCAGTTAAGTTTGTTTATTTAGATAAATATCTGCAAGGTAGCCTACTACTGGCAGCCATTGTTTTTCTTTCTAATGTGTTTGAGGAAGAGTTCAGACAAAGAATAAGTGTTAGCACTGCCATTTTTTTTCGTTTGTGTATTCTTGCAATTAATAATTCATGATCTTCCTACTGGACAGTTGGTAAACTCTTTCTGGTTGTATTATTCATAGTTTAATTAAAAATAGATAATACGTTTGTTAAACCAGACACATGTAAACTGAAATACAACTGAAGCTAAGAAAAGAACTTCAGAATATTTTATGTTCTAGATATACCTCATAAAAATACACTTAGATCATCAGGTCATTTCATTTATCCATTTCTATTAAAGGTTATTTCTTTCCTTATTTTCTTCATTTTTTTTCTTTATTTTTATTTTAAAGCTTATTTCTTTCCCTTATCCTTAAGACTAATTTGTTAAATGCTTAGAGAAAAGCAATCATTCTTTATAATTTTGTAGAACTGTGTGTGTACCTTTGTTATAGCTCTTATAATTTGTATTTTAGTATTTTACACATTGACAGAATAGAAAGTTTTCCGAAGCAGGGGGTTAATTTTTGAATCATAATAGAGATCACAGAAATAATATATAGAAAATGATCAACACATGGCTTTGTTGCACTCAAACATAAACACTAAAATATATTAATGCAGTTGTATCTGATTTTTGCAGGGACTGGTCCAATATGGTTGAATGAGGTCTTTTGTTTTGGGAAAGAATCATCTATTGAAGAGTGTATGATTCGACAATGGGGTGTGAGAGCCTGTTCACATTCTGAAGATGCTGGAGTCACTTGCACTTTATAATGTATCGTTTTTCATTCACATTTATGAAATCATTGCAAAATGATCTGTATTACTTTACTTCATTAAAACCAGCTTAATGAATATTTCTTAATTAAGAAATTAAGAATATTGTCCAAAGATAAGAAATATTTAAAAATCATTGGATAAACATGTTGAATACCTTCATACTTACTATATGTCTATATCTGAACCATTTTAACATCTAGGTTTTTAAATGGAATTTTATACTCTAAGGACTTATATATTGAATATATTGAAGTTTAGGTCTTCTAGATTACAAATCTAGTAATAATGAAAACACATTCCAACTGATGGCTCCAATTTATATCTTCAAAACAAGATTGCAATTTTTGTCATGTTTGTCTTTTTTGTAATCTATCTAGTTGATTTTAATTTAATTACTTTCAGCATAATAAAAGAGTTGACGATATATCTTTTGTGCCCAGTTTACAAAATCTGTACTCTATACATATTTTTAAAGAAAGAATCTTATCCAGCTATCAAGATCTCTGAACATGCAATAACTTGACTGTTAGATAACAATGTTAATGATATGTTTTTGGCCATGATGGAAAACTCATTAGGAAGTTTTACATGCTCATATATTAATGTGGTCAATAATAGCATGACTAATAACATGGTTATTAACAATAATAACATGGTTATTTTACATGGTTATGTATTGACAGTTTTTTTACTGAATCATAAAGTTAGTTGAAAGTAGGATTTATGAGAAAAGGCACGTCCCGCCATTGCTATATGTGTCCAAATAACTGATAGATCAAAAATGTCATTTTCAACATGGAGCTCAGATTGTTATGCATTTAAATCAAGTCGAATAATCAGCTTGTTACAATTCTAGGACACTGTGTTAAAAATGTAAATACATCTGCTTACTTCACTTAAACTAACAGCATGCAAATGTCTTGAATGCAGAAGGAAGTTTTAATTATCCTTCTCTGGAGAGTTTCCTGAAGTCAATCTCTGCCTCCTCCACTACTATGCTGGATTTATATTGCATCAACACAGCTATGCTAAATTACATTTCCCAGAATTCTCTTTCCTGCGTTGTTCTGGTTTATCATGGACCACAAAAGACATTGTGCATGGGATTGAGAAACTGAGAGATTAGCAGCAGCCATAGTTTTCTTTATGCTCAGAAAGTTCTTGAGGGGCAGCAGGACACTTATACAGCATACACAGGTTGTCCCTGCTCTTCTGGCTGACCTAGTTTACAGGAAAGCAAGGACTATCTCTTGAAGTTCTCTCTGGAGCCTCCTTCAATTTCTTTCACTATTAGGACAGGTGCACATTTAGTTTCATGATTAATTTATTACCTTCTCCTGAGGCCACCTGAACCATCAAAGTTGGAGGCAGTGAGAAATTAATGCAGGTTCATGGGTTCCATTTTGTTCTTGCTCTCTCTCAGTTTCTGTCCATCTTCCCTTTTAAACTGCCTCCTTGCTGACTTCAGATGACCCAAAACAACTGACAAAAACAACAGACTTTTCTTAGACTGCTTAATCAGCAACCAAAATTTAATATTGAATGAGATCAAATATATTTTTACCTTTAATATATTAAGTTTAATTTTTCCTGTTTCTTTTTACCTGAGATCAAATATCTTGAAGGGAACAAAGAGTTGCCCTGGGCTTTGAGACAGTGGCCTTAGGCAAGAAAATGGACAGGAGAATATGGAGCATTTAACAACTACAGTAGTGGGCTTGCTGTTTAGAATTTCTTCCAGTTTTTTAATGAAATGGAATTATTTTTAATTACTGTGGATGTCGAATTGTACTTTCTGAAGGTAATGCTATGCTGAGACAGAAACATGTGGGCCCAGGTTTTAAGAGTTACGTAAAGAATCAAACTATTGTACTGTTTTTCTACAAAAATGTCAAGTACGCAGAATTTTTTGAAAGGAAAATTATTATATTACTTTTAACAGCTATAGAATTAAATGTGACCCTTAAAGCTCTTTGGGGTTCCCTGAATAAAAACTTTAGAATTACACAACTAGAGTAATTTTAAGTTAGGGAGGGGGAAAAAAATGACTGAAATACATTGCTAATCATTCATTAAGACCCTCTCTATGGCCAAATAAGTTTAATCAAACCTGTAAAACATTTCAATTTTTTTTTTAAAGTCTTTGATCCTTCATGCTTACAACACTTCCCTAAAAAGACTGATAAAATTAATGACATAAATTGTTCCCTTATTTTCTTTTGTTAAATTCATTAAAGAGTCCTCTTTTAAAGTTTTAATGACGGAATAAAGTGAAAACACAGCTACTATTCTAAATAAGGGTTTATTAGTGTAGTCAAGGATGGCTTACTTTCAGAGAACTAATTTGTCATATATCAAGTCAGCTGCCAGAGTGATTAGATGGGTAAATAGAATTACCTGAGAGAGTTCAGAATAAAAGGAGACAAGGGAAGGAGGGAGGAATGAAGGAGAGAAAGAAAGAAAAAGATAGAAGACGAGATCCAAGAAACAGCAAATTTGTTAATCATCATTCATTGTTCGTCAAAAGTTTTGAATTAGAAGGTAGATCAGTTTGTGATGTTTTAAAACTTCTTATGTTGAAGAAATGAGATAACAAATTAATTGGGAAAAATGGCTTTTGGGACTGTAGTAGTATTCAACAATTGTTTTTATCTTAATATTCAAATTTTAAAGTTGACTTCCTACTTAAAAAGTTTTATTCCATACTACAGGAAGTCAGGGAATCAAGAAATTTAAGAAAACAAATTTATCATATAATAAATTTCTACCAGTGGCTGTGTACTCAAATTATAATGGAAGGAGATATTTACCTTTAAGCTTGACTTATGTTTACATAGAGACAACAGAGGAAATATTTCCTATGCTAGAACACCATTTGATGTATTTTTTCATTTTAAAATAGAATTACAATATCTTTTAATCATTAACATTGAGAAAAGTTATCACAGTAAGATAAAGCACAAACATATAACGTTCCCGGTGGATTCTTCTATTCTTGTAGAAATGAAAAACAATTAATTATTATTTTCCAAGTGCCTTCTCTAAGAACAAGAGAGCATCATTTCACAAAAAGGCTAATATTATTAGCAAGTCGTAGGATGTGGTCAGTGCCCTGGGTCAGTGGGGGAAGACCCATAGTTCTGTTCTGACCATGCTGCTTTCTTGCTGCATGTTCTTTAGGGAAGTCATTTCCCCTCTAATCCTCAAACCCTAGCAAAGAAAATAGAAATGATTACATATGACTTATCTAACTCAGGGTGTGATTATGAAGACCAGAGATGAATATAAATTACTGACAGAAGTCATTCATTTCCTAGTACCCCTAATATTTGCTAGTCTCCGTCCTCACATTTGATGGTGTTAATACAAGTAAAAAGATTGAATTAATTTAAAATTACTTTTGCTTTTTTAGACTGTGTCTTTTTCATTTTGATGTCACTCTGAGACCCCCACACATTATAGCTTCATTAAGGTTAAAAATGTGATAATGCTCTGTAAATTAATTTATTGTGTACCTAGAACTTTTAATTACTCAGCTCTTTAGCCAGGAAGAAATGCTGTGTGAATCAGCTTAGTCTAATTTAGTGAAGAAATTATCTTGTAAACTGAAAAACAAAAAAACAAGGGGAACATTTCCAAAGCTGTCTGGAGTACTTGACTTGTCCAGCGTAGATAGTCCACTTAGGCCTCCATAGGCATTCAGAAAAAGCGAAGAGAGAAAGGAATTTTCACAGACTGATCCCAAATAAAGCCACAGCAGAAATCTCAGATCAAAAAGCATTGGCAAAAACATGCCCCAGGTGAATCTATTTCCCTCTGCCTTCCAAAGCTTCAGTCCCTTTACTGAGTAGTTTTCTGTCTACACATCAGTTTTCTCCTACCTCCTTTGTTTTTGTGGGTTTTTGGTTTGTTTGTTTTTGTTTTTTACTTTCCCTTCACCCCCCAAAAGACCTGGAGTTTAATGTAAAAGCTGTTAGACTAAAACAAGCTGGTCTTAGAATGCTAGCCGAGTTCTTAATCCAAACCTCTTGCTCATTAAGTCAGTCAGCCAGCACCTGACACAGCATATATCACAGTCAGGCTGTGGAAAGTTACAGAGAAGTAGGAAACAAAGAAAAAAAAGGAACTTAGGCCCTTCTTGGGAAGTGGTTATGATCTAAAGGAAAAGAATGTGGTTTGGCACAAAGGAGATTTTTTTACAAGCAGCATCAGGAAAGGATAAAACTTTAACAGCCTGAGTAGGATACTAAGAGCTGAAAACAAACCAACTAATTGCTAGAACAAAAACTCCAATTCAGGAGTTTTTAAATGGATTTAAGAGGCATCTAGGAGCCACTGTAAAGCCATAGAAAGGGAAGTACTATCTAATAATGGTGGTGGCTAGAAGAAAAGCTGGTTATCTGCAGGCTTGCGGACGGTAATACATAATACCAGGCATCCCCTTAGCTGATAATGGGCTTGTTTAAGCTGAAAGAGATACTCTTCTCCTGCTTCAGAGCAATTTGGAGCAGGTCACAAAATATGGACTGAAGCCTCATGATGCCCCTAAGGAGTGGTGTGAAATTAAGCAAGCCAATGACACTTTCTACGCTAAATATTTCCATCTTTAAAATAAGATATTTACACCTGGACTCATTTCAGTATCACCATTGTGATAAAATTAGATTCTAATATGAAAATCTGTGTAAGCTGTACAGTCTAATAACGGTTAAATTAGCATTATTATTGCTATTTAGGAAGAGAAGGTGAGAGGCAGAGAAAATGTATTTCTATTTTATACTCAAGGAGTGAGTCTGGCTTAGTATCATTTTGAGTATGGCATTATACATGTGTGTAGGACGAATTTTTAATATATAATAATGTAAGTTTCTTAGTAGTTCTGATTAATCATTTTGGCATAATTACCTTTATTGTATAATTCATGTTGTGACATTGCCAGGTGTCAGCATTATTAGTAATAGAGATTCTGCTTTAATTTCCATATTTTTCTTAAAAGGCTTAAGAAGGTGCACCTTGGCATATAAGAGGCACGGTGTTAGGTGGAAAGTTTTAGGGAAACAATTTTGGTTACAGATCACGATGATTGGACTCCTACCTCACTTACCAGTAACTACTGTTATGACATCTCATGGTGAGATGTGAATTTGGGTGCTGGTTCCAGCACATATCAGTTTAAACTCCATAAACATCAATCTATGAGCATCAGTTTTCTCATATATGTATATGGGAATAATAAGTGTACTTACAGGCTTGTTGTTAAAATCAATAAAATAATTAAGGGGAAACTTTAAATGTTGGTATTATTTAGAAAGACAGTTTTCTTAATATTGAAAGACAATATGGGGGGAGTATTATAAACTTTAATAATGAGGACTGGACAGAGTATTATAGATACACTTTAATTCTTAGGTGTTGAAATTCTAGCTCCCCACTCCTTGAGTCTTAAAAAATATAGTTTTAGAACATGAAAGTACACAGAAGGGTGCTAATTTAAGGAGTTCATTGTTTTGAAAGATTGTAAATGTGTTTTTGTGGTAATCAGAAGTTCTTTAAGCTCTGGATATATACAGACATGCACATATATATATATATATATGTGCATATATATATATATGTGTATATATATATATATATATATACATACACATGCCAGATTCATATCGAATTACAAATTGGGAAGATAAGCTATGTAGAAAATTTCTTTTTTGTCCTTATGGTCTGGAACTGAAAATCTTGTAAAATTAACAAATCCTTTAAATTTACATTAAGCAGATTGATGTCTCTCTCCCCATCAGCAGAGGGAGACATAGGTCCCTCCCAGAACTGACACTTTTCTTGGTCAACCTGAGATTTCCATTCCTGCTTCTTCTGAGTTAGTTAAATTTAGGGTTCATATTAGTGTTCCAAGAGTATGTTTCTCTTCCTGCTTTGCCTCATCATGGACAGCACTCAAATTCTGTTATGCCTAAACTATGGCGAACACAAAGCCTAATGATTCAGAGACTCAAATAAGATTCCCAATAACATGGGCAAATCAAAGCGTCCTGTTGTTGATGTCCCAACCACTGGGACTGTCTCTTTGGTTGACCTTACTTTCCCTTTGCTTCTCAGCTCTCTGTTTCCTCAATCCCTTTTTCTATCCTCTCAGGCTTTAACTTAGCACCTAATGCCTAGTAATTGCTTGAGGATCATAGACCTTCTTCTTCTTTTTTTATTTACAATGTCTGTGACTAAAGAATCTCACTTTCCTCCTCTAAATCTCCCAGACATTTACCTAATACAGTCATCATTCTCTCTAAGAGAATCTGTTATGAGCAGCTAAAACAATATTCTTCCCCATCTTACAGGTTAAGTTTCCAAAGAAGAATATCACTAAACATTTAATAAAAGCTCAAAATAAGCATGTATCTAGGTACTGTGAGGAAAATAAAAGTAAATAAGATATAACTGGTAAATAATAGGTGGACAGGAAGAATTACCATGAATATAGATGTACTAAGTTTATTATTCATGATCTGCAGCAGGCTGAAGCAAATAAATAGGCTCTGTTACTTAATGACTCAGGCTGGCCAGTCCTTGAAATAAGAATGAACACATGTTAGAAACCCAATCCCACTAACCAGGTGTGATCTCAAAACATGAGCACAGCCCTAATTCTGGTATCCATCCTATCTCTTGAGAATACTGAATGTCCTCGTGCCTCAAAAACTGCCTTATTATTACTTTACTGCATACACTAGCTAAAATACTGGATGTTTGCTTCTGCAATGATGATTATAGAACTTCTCTGCCTACCCGGAGGGCTTCCTGGGACCTTGCTGGAGTCTTATGCTTCCATTTAGTCCAAGCCAACATCCTTTCTCTCTTTGTCCAGCGGAGTCCTCTGTTCCAGTAAACCTTAATGTAGCTCTGTTCTTGTCAAAACAGACCATGAAAACTATACCACCCTCTACCCTGATTTCTGGTGGTGTGACTTATTTGCACCCAATTAAATTATCATTTTGCCCTAATTAAAACATTAATTTTCTTTATGTTCCCTGGTCAGTAATCAGAAGAGGTGAAACTCTTTACCTACTCCTTGTCTCTTATGTGCCAAACTTATTGATCTCATCGTATCTCTCCTGCTATCATTAAAAAATAGTTCAACTCCTTTAACACTTTATTCTACTGGTAATGTAATACATAATATTACAGTCCAGTGCTTCTGAACAATGCTCCATTTAGAAGATAATGTGAATAACTCCTAGTTCAAGTACAGAATTTAGAAGATAATGTGAATAACTCCTAGTTCTAGTAACAGAATTGTTACTAGACCATAAAAAGGTATTTGCTCATATAAAGTATCACTCATTACTTTCCTATTGTACCCTGTAAACACCATGTTGATGTCTCTGTGCAGTAAAAATTTCATATTTGAACTTCAAGACTTTAAATGACTTAAGCATCAGCGTAGCTGAGGAAGTGTAACTTTCTCTGAGTGTTGGTACCAGAGCATATCACCTGTGTTCTCTGAACATTTTCTGACTTTCAGGCATATTTTATAAATTAAAGCTAATGAAAACAATTTACAACTTAAATCAAGTTTTTTATACTTTTTTTTATAGTTTAATATTCTCCAATAATAATAGTGCCATCTCAGAATTGGTAGCTTTTATCAACTGAAAATAGGAAGGACTAGAAATAGAAATGTTGTAAAATAGAGAAAACTATTAATTTCCCAGTTTTTGTAATACTCGAGGATTTATCAATAAGGCAGAGTTGAGGAGAAGGTGAAGGATACCACCCCGACTCTGGTCAGGGCAGGATGGGACATAGGATGGGCCTGGCTGAAAGAGATTTGTCAAAATTTGTTACACACTTGACACTGAGGTGCCTGAAATGATGCAATAAGATGACTCAGCCTACAGATTGAATACAGAAATGAGGGATTTAAGGGTATACCACGTGGTAGGTGAAAAGGCACAAGGGAAGGAGCACAACATCTGCAGTCCAGGAAACCTGGGTTCAAATCCTGACTCTGCATTTGGTGAGTTTACTTTTTGTAACTTTAAGCAAATTATTCAACCTTCCTTAGACTTCCTGCTCTTCTCATGTTAATGTAATAATAATTATAATAAAGAACCATGGTAATTTTCTAGCTCATTGGCAGCCTCACTGAATGTTGTGCACTGTAGTCTGATTCAGTTCTTAAAAGAGCAAACCAGTGGTTGGCACATTTGCTCATAAATAGTGGGACTGAGGCTACTGGACCAGAGGAAGCTGAGGAGGGGGTGGGAGGGTGAGGCGTGGGGATTAGCAAGATGATAGGGCCTATTGAAACTCAAACTGGTGTTAACAGTGGATGGAAAGAGATGGCTCTGAGGCGCCTAGGAGCCTAGGGCAGAATCCAAGTGGAATTAGCTAAATCACCCTGAGTAGGGTGAGCAATCTGGGGTCCTAGCATTCGGCTTTGGGACATGAGGAGCTGCTGAGCTCTGCAGTAAGAAGGACTGGAAGCCCAGAACCAACCCCACAGGAGCTGAGGAGCTGAAACTGCTGCAGCATCCCAACTCGACCTAACAATCCAGTACCAAGAGATTTTTTCTTATTCTTCCTGGAGGTTGTTTTGGAATATTCTGCCTCAAGATTAGATTGGTACTCCAACTAAATACTGTTTAGTCATAAAGAAGAGACTATTATTCATTCTTGACTTCCCTCATAGACTTATGAACAAACTCATCCAATATTTCTCCACCGAGCCCTTAGAAAATGGTCTTTATTAGTTTGAGGTCAATTATTAGGTGTCTCATAGTCTGTGTTACCTTGCAGTGGTTTCTTTTCTAGGCAGCTTGGTATTGCTGAACTGCTGCCTCCAAAATCTGAGAGATATAATCCATAGTATCTGTCTCACTATAACATCCAAAATGGGTGGACACATTGGGAAGCTGAGAGACTGGTACTCAAATTGCAGTTTTTTTTAAAAGTCCAGGTTTATAGAACCAGGTTTGTATGCCATACCTGAGCTCAGCTGCTCTGTGATTCTTCTCAAATGTTCTTTAGTCTCTTTCTGCAGGCAAAAGTCAGGAATCCTGCAATTTTTATTTATTATCCTTTCAACCTAAATCTTATCAGGAGGGTGATAGAAAAAGACCAGTGTAATTCCATGTATCCACAGGGAGTCTAACCTTGTATGGTTACAATAGCCACTATTTCTGCTTTTCTATGTATTTTAGGTAAAAAATATCATGAACAATGGAATAGAACTTACAGCCTGGAGCAGACTAATTCAGATATGAAAGTGTGATATATAATAGAAAGTTGGAAAAGATATTCTCTGTTATACTAAGAAAGGTAGTCATTTGTATATGGTAAAAGATGAAATTAGTTCCTGGTTCATACCAAGCACAAAAATCAATTCCTGGTCAACTAAGGATTAAAATGTTAAAAGCCAACCTGTAAAATTAGTAGAAAAGATAACACAGGAGCATATCTTTATAACTTCCTTATAGGGAAATATTTCTTAAATGGAATAAAAAAATATAAACTCTGATGAAAAGATTGATAAACTGTGCTACATTAAAAAAATCTAGGAGTTTAAATATATAAAACAGGGGGTGGGGAGACAAACCAAGAATTGAGATATCTGCAATACAAATAATCATAAAATAATTGGTTTTCATAAAACAGTAGAACATCTAAAATCAACATCGAAAAAAATAGTCAATAGAAAAATAGACAAAAGGTATGAATAGCAATTGACAGAGCAAACCAAGACTAAGAAAAGCAACTTAAATGAAGATATCATTTAAGTTTTGGGAAAATTTTAAAAGACTAACAGGTGCAAGTAGTGGCAAGAGTTTGAAGAAAAGAGAATTCTCATAAAGGTCCAGTGAGAATTTTAGTTACAACAATCTATATGTAGTGCAAATTATTGTCTACTAAATTAAAAAAAAAATATATTCCTTATAACTTATAGTTTTATGCTTTTTTCTCTTTAAAAAATGGTAAGATGACATTATTAATAGTAACATTGGAAACGATCAATTGACAGAAATGGGTTTTAAAAAATTGTGATGAGAATTAAAACACAACATCATCTGTGCTAAACAGTACTTTTCTGCTCCAGAGTTAAATTAAATTGAGCTTGTTAATAATAGCCTTATGTTAAACAGTATTGAGAACAAGCAAAATAAGTTAGTTTACTCCAGGAAATACTTGCTCCTGGAAATAAGCCTGTGAATCATCTAAAATAGCCTGCTTTAATAACTAATAATTCTATCTTAACACTATCAGACTCAATTCTCTTCAAAATCCTCATTCCAAAATATAATGCCACAAACCCTGTCCAGTCCCAAACTATTTCTTGCCTTATAAGACTCGTTTTAAAATCACCCAGCCCAGTTCCTCATATTCCATGTGTCCTTCTGTGTTTTCTGCCTTTTGAAAACTTTGAAAACTATGTCAGTGTTATGTTCTCTTTTAGTGCAATAAACTGATAAACTTGATTTTACTTGATTAGCAAATTGTTTAGGTGATCTTTTGTGCAGTCAACCAAAGTATAATTTAAACAATGACACTATATAAAAGGAAATGATCTATAGCTATACATACCAATATAAATAAATCTCATATATTATTGACTTAAAAACAGTAATAAAAGAAAAGTTTCTATAGAAAAATACAGTTTACCTCTATTTATATAAAATTTAAATAAATACAAGTCAATAGTATACATTATTTAAGGATACATATAAATGTGATGAAACTTGAAAAAAAAATAAAGATAGATAATATACACCAAGTTGAGAATGGGGGGAATGGGGAATGAGAGAGATAAGAATGCAGTCTGGAAGTGTGTAGGAAGTTTGAACTGTATTTGTAATGTTTTATTTAACCCTCAAGATAGGTGATGACTTTATAGGTATTCATCACATTATAATTTAAACTTTTTGCAATTTTAATTATTTTATAAATAATTTTAAAGAAAAAGGTATTATAAGGGTACAATATTTGAAGGTGATTATTTCCAGAAAGAGTTAAATGCTGCATAGTGTTCAAAAATAAAAAAGTAAAATAACGTCTTTGGATTTTACCTAGTGAATTCTTATTGGTTCATGGCAAGAAAGGTAGGAATAGAGATTGAGAATAGGTTGGAAATCATGGAGGCAGACAGGGAATACAATGTTTATAAAAGATATATTTACTACAATTGAACCCTTTTATAAGATGCCTGGTCCAGTTTAAAAGCAACATGCCATGAAGAGTTTTATCATGTAAGCTTTTCTCGGTGTATTCTCCCATCACACTTTAAACTAGCGGACACTGTAATTAGTTGTTCTACTGAGAACCAGCAAAAACACAGCAAGTATTTGTAGTCATACATATTACATTTTTAGAGACTTTAATTGCATTGACTACAGGGCACTCTGTATAAATAATAAACAGCCAGAAAAGATCAACAGGGTGGGTATAGTGGAATAAATTTACCTAAGGTTTCCAATTGTTGGCTTGGCTTTAGGGATTAGAGGCAAAGGAAGGCTAGAGAGGAAAGATCTAGGAATCAGAATGAGACAAGAGAAAAATAGAAATAAAATAGTATGAGAAGTGAGGATTAGGGAAAACCTTCCTCAATTTGCAATTACTGACCCATGAGAACACATTTAATACTTTCTTTGCCTTCAATAAATACATTCACAATTAAAAACCCATTATCTGTGAATAACACATTGTAAAGCTACGTGCTCTCTTCTTGAAGCAGCCAAGCTCTGGTATTTAACTAAATGCTTACAAAAATGTTAATCCTGTGGCAACAACGTCCAGAAAATTCTGTATACTAAATGAAGTCAGAAAAATATTATTGCAAAGGAAGGTTAAACCAGAACATATACTAAAATATAGTATTTTCTACCTTTATACTAAAATATAAAGGTAGGAAATAAGAATTTAACATTAATAATCAAAACGAGATATAGTCATTGATCTGTTAATAGAGTTGCTAGATTTAACAAATAATGACAAAGATGACCAAGTTAAATTTGAATTTGAAATGAACAAAAAAATTTTTTTAGTGTAAGTATGTTCTATGCAATATTTAGGACATAGTTACATTAAAATTATAATTTGTGGTTTATATAAACTTCAGATTTAACTGAGCATTCTGTATTTTATCTGGCAGTCATAGTTCTTAGATGTTCCCACTGGTTTTTCAATATAAGTTAAATATTTATGTTCTTCCTGTTTTTCACTCAGTTTTATTTCCCATTTCCCTGCCATATTTTTCTGGCTTTTCTACATTCTACACCTTCTAGAGAATAACAAATGGAATGAGTTTTTATTTCTCTGAAAAGATCTTATATTTTAGATTAATTGCTTTACATACAAGCTTCTCTAAATCATCTAGTCATGCTTTGTTTGATGTGTTTCTGGTAATAAAGTTCATTAACATGCCAGTCCTCCTCAAAATGAATATTGTTCAGAAAATCTGGTCCTGCATATTTTGTCTTTGAATTAAAGAGGAGGAAAAAACTGTTTTCCTCTAGTTATCTTAGGTTCACTGGCTGGGACCCTAAAAATTAGAGACAAAAACAGATTAGCAAGAGAAAACAAATTTATTAATGTGTGTATTTGCACATATGCATTCAAGTATCCAGTGATAAGTAACTCAAAGAGGTGGTTATTTAGAATCTGACTATATAGCATCTTAACAAAAGGACAATACATTTGTAGAGAAGTGACAGGACAAATGAAGAGGACAATGAGTTTCTCAGGGTGACAAATTGTGGAAAGGTAAATATATGGGGGAACTAATGGAAGATAAAGGTTAGTTAGTCAAGATGGTTATGTAGATTCCTCTTGACTTCTTGGCTGATAAGAATCTAGAGTTGTCTCTGGTGATTAACTCTGTCTTTCCTGGTAGTTAGAGCTTCACCAATTTTGTCCTGCTTTTAGGCAAATAGGGGGAAGGCAGAGAGTTTTTCTTGGCTTCCTCTGAATAGCCTTTAGTTTAAAATAATCCTTATGCCAAAGTGACTTATTTTGGGGTGGTATATTTTGCTACCCTTCAAAATTTTGGTTTTTCAATAAATTCAGCTGAAAAACACTGTATAGTTACACTACCATTTTTTTTTATTAAAGAAGCAATAAATGTTATATTAAAAGAAACTAATTTAAAAATTAAAATAATTATTTTGAAATCTCTGGAGAATAGACATGAGTAAATATATTAATAAGAATTACTTTTTCAAATGTAGCTCATATGAAACTATATACCAATTTCTATCAGCCCCTCTTTGTAATCAAAGATACAGTAAAACAAAATGAAAATACTCAAACCAAAACATATTTCATCACTTAATATTGTAGTTTAAAAAATATACATGTAAAAATGAATAAAAATTATTTATTTCAGAGCAATACATTTCTCTTGGTAAGTTTTAAGTATTGTGGAGAAAGAAGAAACTTTCAAGGTTTTTTTGTCTAGTCTAATAATCAAATAGACATAAGACAGATTAGCAAGAGAAAATGACTAAATTTAATTACATACATATGTATGGGAACTTCACATACAGGAGAGAGTCAGAGACCCCACACACATGAGGTACAGAACAAAGGGAAATTGAGATATAGATGACATTCTGAGCTAGGAGTGTGGTAAGGCACCTTGACTTTCAGAAGGTTATTGGAGGGAGAGCACATGTTCAGCCTTGCTGTATAGATAGGTAAGAAGACATTTCTGGTGATAACTTATATGGGCCAAACTTCTAATTTAAATCTTCTAGACAGTTAAGGGTGGAGCAGAAGTTTCTTTTAAGCCTCAGGGTCTTGGTTGCCTTCAGCTCAAAATAATCTGCGTACCACTGAGGCACATCTTGGGGTAGCTTGTTCTGAACTGCTACTATATACATTAAGTTTTTCTCTGTTATATGAAGATGTTTCAATACATCTTCTGGATTTTTCTAGAATATCTTGTTTTGTTATTGTTTTCAAATCTACTTCTTTAAAAATTTCCTTAGAAAGTAAACTATAATTTGACTCTAATTGAATATAACCTATTTAAAGTTTCTTAAAGTAAAGGTCTTTCTTAAGATAAATAGCATTCTCTTCTTTTCCAAATGAGGTGTATACCAATTTATTAATTATACTGAAGTATAATAGTTTCAATCTTCCCAATACCACCAGAAGAGGAAATACAAAGTTTTGGTTAAAACTAACAAAAGACTTAGTCTTATCTCCACTTAGTCCTACTTCCTGCTGCGTGATATTGTGACTTAAATTCTGAATTTCAATTTTCAATTCTATAAAAGTGATCTAAGTAGAACTACCTCTACAACCTTTCACTAAGGTTGTTGTGAAAATTAAAAATACTAATGTAAGCAAAGTAGTTAGAATAGTGTCTGGCTCATTCTAAATGCTAGTGGTAGCTCTTCTCAAGTCTTAAATCTTATTCTTTTTCTCCATTTAAGGAAGCACTGATTTTTGTCATATGGACTTTTAAAACCATTTGGGATTCCTTACACCTTCCCTATAGAAGGGAGAGCACATAGCAAAATAGGAACAGTATGTTTTCAGGAAAACTTCCAACATCCATTTCTATTCTTCCTTTTTCCATTTTGCCATCCCCTTTCTCTGCCCCAGCTGTTCAATACCCTTGTTGTCCCCCATTAGATGTGTCAGAGAAGGATGGAGAAATAA
The DNA here is from genome assembly GCF_902729225.1 of Pteropus medius. Classification (NCBI taxonomy): domain Eukaryota; kingdom Metazoa; phylum Chordata; class Mammalia; order Chiroptera; family Pteropodidae; genus Pteropus; species Pteropus medius. The sequence continues at coordinate 3,843,542 of NW_024350325.1, forward strand.
ATTTTCTTAGCATATCTCCTACAAAACTTACTATCTTCAGACCTAGTTTCTTGCAAACCTTATCTCTGTTATTTATAAATTATTTAGAATTGAAGCATGAATATCAATCAGATTTCTTACTGTTTCCATTGGGGCAGAGAAAAATAGTATTTATCAAGCTTACTTGCTTTCTTCCTGGAATGCAGTTACAAAAGTATGGTCATGCAACCGAGTTCTGACTAAGGAATGCGGGAAAAAATGATACATACCACTCACAGGCCTGATTCGTAAAAATTTCCCTGTGTATCTTCTCTACCTGTTACATTTGCAGTCTGGAAGACACCACCAAAGATAATCTCAAAAGCCATATTATAGGAAGCAGAGCTTCTACCCTCTGGGTCCCACTGTATGATAGGGAACTACCTACTCTTATACAGGTGAAAAATACATTTATTGTATTGTCACTAATATTTGGGGGCTTATCTGATACAGTAGTTAGTGAGCATTTCCATAATGAATATACTCATACAATATATTATTAACATGAGCTTTAAATTAACTACCCAGAAGAGACACAGATAACATTTGGGACAAAACAGTGGGCTTTTGAAGTAAGGGCTACTTTAAGATGATATCCTTCAGTCATGTTGTCTAGTTGGCTTATTAATTCTATATAAGGCTGATCTAGTGTAGAGAGATGAAAATTACTCTCTCTCTTTGCCACAGTAATCTGGCTGATGTACCCATCTATATTTTCACTATAACCATGGATATATAATATTTGGGGAGGGAGAAGAATTGAATACATTGTTGGTGGATCAGGAAGAGATCCTGGCTGCCTCTAGTGAAAGAGGAGAAATTACAGCCACCAATAGCATCTCTCTCCCTCTCCCATTACATTTAAGATGGGAGTCTACGACTGAAAGGAACAATTTATTAAAATCCTTATACTCAGCAAAAGTATGAGTAAAGTAGAATAAAATAAAAAACTTCATGTGTACCAAATATGATTTCAAGTATAAGGTAAGAGGGCACCAACCTCATTAGTCCAGGACATCCCTAAGATGTTTTTCTCCTGGGATATCTATCTATATAAACAATTTTGTTAAAAATGTATTAAAAATAAATGTGAGGTATAGTTATTTATAAAATTATGAATAATGAGTAGAGAAGAAGTAAATCTTTACCTACTATTCAATCAGTAAATGTAAAAATTCTTTTTAATATATAGGCACCATTTTTTCATGTTCATGTTCAGGAACCAGTTTTTGTTTATTCCCTGAATTATTTATTGCACTGAAGGCCTCACTACATTCTAAAACATGATCCATTTCATTGTTAATCACACCCCTGCATTGGTGGCTAACAAGTAAGGAGTATATGTCATGCACTATTATAGAGTAACAATTTAAAATAGCCCATTTCCTAAAGATGCTTGATAATTAATAGGTAAGTCAAAGTGAATAGAAATGGTTATACATAAATTCAGATATCAGGAATATTTAACATATCTGCCTTTATAGTTATGTAAGAGCTAAGTGTCATGGAAAATTAGAAAGTAGAGAGTAAATAATAATTGGAGTTATTAAATTAAAATAGGCAAATGAAATCACTGAAATGACTTTTAAAAGAGTTTAATGTTTAAGAGCTACAAGGAGAAATTTTTCGGGTAGTAAAAATTACATAGGACTGGTTTATGTCTAGTATGATATATGCAGAAGTTAAGGGAGTCAAAGATTATTATAGAAGGACACAAAAATAATACCTTTTATAACTAGGAGTAGAAAGACTTCTTGAAGGAAGTGTTCATGAGTACTTAGGTGACTTGGAACTTAAAAAATAATTTTGAGGAACTTTGGGACGTTTAGCCAGAAGTAAACATGGTAGGAGATGCCCATGATCTTATTCCCAGAAACTGTGACTATGTTATGTTACATGGAAAGAGGAAATTAATATTGCAGATAGAATTAAAGTTGCTAATCGGTTAACCTTAAAATAGGGAATTCTGGATTATCTGTGTGGGCCCAACATAATCAGAAGGATCACTAAAAGCATAAGAGGAAGTCAGAGTGATGCAAGGTGAGAACAACCTGGCACTGTTGGCTTTGAAGGTGGAGAAAGAGAGCCCTGAAGCAAGGAGGGCAGCTGCCTCTGACAGCTGGAAAAGGCAAGGAAATGGATTTTTCTCCAGAGCTTCCAGAAAAGGAAAGTAACCCTACCAACACCTTGATTTTAGCTCAGTGTGACCCATGTCACACTTTTGACTACAGCACTGGTAGATAATAACTTGTTTTAAGCCACTAAGTTTGTACTAATTTGTGGTTCTTCCAGCTTCCGGGAGCTGTTGGTTTTCCTTGACTTGTGGCTGCATCTCTCAAATCTCTGCCTCCATGACTGTACTGCCTCTTCTTTGTGACAAATTCCCCTGTCTCATCTCATACAAACATTTGCCATTGGATTTAAGGCCCACACTGGAAAATCCAGGGTGACTTTCTCACATGCAAAGCTATCAGTAAAAAACAAAAAGAATAAGGAAAGAAAAAGTGATCCTTGTACTTTCTGATTCTTAAATTCTGAAAACACATTACATATTACTGGGAAGCTAAAATAAAAATTCTAGATAATAGTGGATGAGTAAATGTGAGATAATAAAGATAATAAAAACACTTTTAAAAGAAGGCCCAATTCTTTGGACATTATATATTATAAATTTGAGAAACATATCAATTGAAAAAAAAAGTGGTGAGAAGAGAGTGGAAGAAACGACTACTCAATATAACCTTTGGGGAGCTCGTTCTTCTAATTTAAGGGCAGTTCATTTGTTTGTTTCAGGAATGAGATTTTTTAAATAACATTTAAGAGAAATCACAATTGTTTATATTAATTTTTTAAAAATTAGTACAACAAATACCAAGCAATAAATACTACGAAACATTTCAACTGAGACATTCAATCCTACAATTTGGTAATAACTCATGTTATCGTTTTTTTATAGAGAAAAATATTAAAAGAGAGGGTTTGTTTCAGGCATACAGAAAGTAGAGAAACTATAACTTGAACCTAGGCAAACTGACTCCAAGTACTTTCTGCATTTTACCACATTGCTTTTTATACATTTTATAACCATTAATATTGTTACAAAAAGTAGAATTATTTTTTTTTTTACATCCACAAAGTTAAAGACAAGTACAATATTAATGCAGTACTTGTGTTGAGCTCAACTATAATAGATCTCCTAATGCTCCCTCTCTGGATCCAGGCATTTCAGGCTGACTTCACTATAATAGAATTTGTCTGGACTCTAAAGTTTCAAGGAGGATGCTGGCATCAGGGGAGTATAGTTGCTTCACTGACTCACTTCATGAAGTAGTTGTATTTGTGTCTACACAGTGGTGGATGAATTGTTACAGGGCCAGCTAGCTATACTCAGGATTTCATACACATACCCTCCTGTGCCCCTTGTGGAACTGGTCATGGGAGGAGACAGACCTAGTCTTGCTTGTTACTCTGTGTCTTACGTCTTAGCTTCTGATCTTGGTCGTTGAACCATCTGTATCTTTCTGTTAAATTCTCCTACTTCTTAACTGGTTTTGATCCATTTTACTCTCATTTATGGTGTAAACAAGTTTTTAATGACAGTGATGGTCCATTATAACTAGATTAGGGCAAAGATATTACAAGTTTTAGAAATTAGCTTATTAATGTTTTGATTTTTTATTATGGTATATCCACATTAGTGATCTATCTACTCAGTTAAAGCCAACCTTAAGTTATCTAGACTCAAAATACAGAAGCAGAAGTTCCATTATACACCCCTCTCAGTTCTCCCTTTCCCGTTGACATTATTCCTACGCCTACAGATGTCCCTACTCTCAGCCCTTCTTCCTCTCTGAGAAGAATCACAATCCCCTGTCGTTATTCTACTATCCTAACCTATGGTTAAATGCTATTTTATTTTATTTGGGCCTGAGTATATTCTCTTCTTTCCACCTATCCCCTTCTAAAAACCTCTTTCTAATGCTGTTTGTCCTAGTTTCCTCATGCTCCGTAGACCATTAATCCCACCCCACCCCCTTTCTACAAATAGCATTTATAATACCCTCATATCCAGTTAAATTTTATAAAACTTTAAAGTATATATTTTTGCAGATTGAAATTATGAAATAAAAAGTTAAACATATATAGTATAAGTTCATTTCTATAAAAAGTCTAAATTGATGGTAATGAAAGGAATGAGATTAAATGATTTGTGGGTAAGGGTTGAAACAGTGACAGGAGAAAAGATTATATTTAATAGCATGGTGGAACTATTTTTCACAGTATGGGGCTCTGAATCTTGAGAAGATGTGCAGGAATATTTGTCAGATTTGGAGGCAAGGATGATCTGACAGCTGGGACTGATAGGCCACACTTCTAGCAATCATTTCTTTTGTCACACCTGCCTTTGAATGAATAGATAGAAGTTTAATCAGGCCATTGAAGATAAATTAGCTTCTCAGACCACTTTCACCTCACTATTTCCTGAGGAGTCTTCATACTATTTTTCATCTGTCTACAAGTCAGAAAAATATTTGGACCCAGCTGCAATCCATGTAGGAACACATCTTATGTCAACAAGGGCAATCAAAACCCTTTTTTACCTTCTTCCTTTTCCATTACCTTTTTATTCTTCAAAATTGGTAGGATGATAAAGAGGAAGAATGATATCTTTGTAGAAGGACTTTGCCTTTGTTGTAGGATCATTTTTAGGAAAACAGCACAAAATTCTTTTGTTGAAAAAAAAATAAGAGATTCAAAAATCAAACTTAGGATAAATGTCAACCAAGAAACATTTTTGAGTTCCAGAATTAGATTTTTAAAAAAGGGGGAAAAGCACAGAATAAAGATTAGGTTACGTGCTATCAAAAATGTAGAAATGTAAAGTGTGGTGAAAAAGGGCCCTTCTCTGCGAACTGCATCTTATACGTGGAATCTTCCTAACGTACCACTCAAGTGCTCACGGGTCTCGGGAAAAGAAAACGAAAACTGTGAGGAGGAGTGGCTTCTGCAGTAGTGATTACTTGAGGACTGTAACTTTGCTGACTCCACTTGGTAGAACATAAATGGGGATATTAGTTAAATGGCGAAGAGATCTCTGCTCCTGGGGACAAAGCGGTAGCCATAGTTTTTAGAGAGAAATGCAACCACTTCTGTTTAACAGACGGTACAGGAGAACAGAGGAGTAACCAAACATGGCGACTTCAAATAGCTGCCATATGCCGAGTGCTTAGGAGAGCATCTCTCTTCAGAAGATGAGAATTTTTTTTTTTCAAAATGTTGTCATCAGTTTTCTTCCAAGAAGCAATTTACGGTTTAAAACTTTGAAATTGTTGATATTTTCAATTGATTCTTCTCTCTAGATTACATTTTTAATTAAGAAATTTTCTCTGCAGAGGCAAATTCTGCTAGATAGAACATATTTTCAATTCTATTTTTTGTATTAAAATGTAAAAATATTTTACCTAAAATATATTCACAGGTACTGTTTTTTGTTTGTTTGTTTGTTTTTGTCTCCTTCAGAGTACCTTTCTTCTATATATGTTTTTGTGAGACAAAAATAATCTGTTTCTATTTATGGTATTTTCGCATGTTCTATGAACTTAATTGCTGCAAAATTATAGGACTTCTTATTTCATTCCAGTGCAAAACTGAATGTAAATGTCCATTTATAAAAAGAAGCACCATGAAAATATTCTTCCCACTTGTTAAAATATTCCTAAGCCTACATATAATTTCAAAATTATATATTTTAGACTAAGCTTTCATCGATTAATTAGTTCAGTCCCACACTTTCTTTTGCTAGAATAACTTTTAACTTCTTCCTGTTTGCATTGTTTTCAAGACATTTTGGCATTTGTTGATATTTTTACCTAACTTTTACAATAGCATTTCAATGTTAAATATTTCATCTTTGATAAAGAGAACTCTAAGTTATTGACATAAATGGTTATAAGGAATACATTTTGAGAATGCAAAATCTTCAAAATTATGAGGAAACAGCCTTATCAATTATTAAATACTAGACATCTGTTATTTTAAAAAAGATTAAATGCAATAAAAAGTTTGAAACGTTTGCAATTTAATCAGACAGAATAATCCCAAAATATATGCATAAAATGGCAGTTTTTAATAAGCATTCATCACTATTTAGAGCTGCAGATTTGAATATGTAACTGCCCAGGTGCTTGGTAATCAAAAATGAGTAAATGCTCACTGCTGGGATGCCAGATGCAAGGGGCCAGGCAGTCTTACTAGAAGAAAGAAAATTGAAAGAGAAATTTAAGCCAGTAGCTGAAACCATAGGTTATATTAAATAAATGACAGAATAGCAGGGTTTGAGATAGAGGTTGTCAGTAAGAATAAACCATTTTAACTGCATTTTTTTTACGATTTTCTGTAATTTTTTACTTTTTCTACTAAAGCTGTCTAAGAAGATGGCCACAATTTTGTATGAGATGCTCCACAGTTTTCTTATAGCAATGATTAAAACTCAATGGAAATATGTTGAGCTGACCCCGTATCCACTCGAAAATGGGCCACAACGGTAAAAAAATAACAAATCTTTCTCATGAAGCAATGAGCTGCCATTGGGCATTTGGAGTGAAAGGAAGAATGTACTGATTAAATACCTTTATTCTGATATTATTTTAGATCTCCTCCCACCCCAAACATTTTGGATTTTGATAACACAAATTGGATGTACTCAAAATACAAGCTGAAGAGAATGGATTGAAGCTTTGAGCAGCTTCTTGACGGGGCTTAGGGACAGCTGTGAATGATGCACAGTCCATACGTCAACTCTTTGATCAGTGCTGGGCACTACGGCCCTCCTTGTGAGGATCCAGTGAAACAGGCAGTACTTCCCAGGCAGGAGATGCTCCTGGGATCACAGTTTTAGCATATTTGCCTACATAAAATTATTTGAGAAGGGATCATAATAAAAGAAAAATAAAAAAAAAAAAGTTTTTTTAAAAATAAATTTCCTTGGAGACTCCATAATCCACTTGTATAAAAGATTATTTTAAAAAAATAGAATAAGTTGCTCTATTTACTATCTTGAAAACTCTTTAAGGAGTCCATCGCCTACAAAATAAAATTCACAATGCCTCCTAGGGAATGAAACGCCCTTTAAAATCTTTCCCTACACCTACTGCTTCCCTTGCCTCAAATACTGCCACTTTTTCTCTGGCACGAGCTACTTGTACCAACTAATCACAATTCATTGAACACCCTGTGCATTTTCATATCTCTGTACACGTGTTTGTTTTTTCTCTCTACTTAAAATGTCCTCATTTCTCTGACAGACTCCTAAAGAATTAAGAACTGAAAATGTCCCCATTTCTTCCATTCTATCCTTTGCCCCTCTGAGGAACTGCTCTTTTTTTACCTCCCGGTTTTTCCATAGTACCTGGTACATATTCTGTTGTTGCCTTACAACACTAATTTGGCCTCACCAAAGGACAGGAACCCTGCCTGAACTACTGGAATTGAGCATAGTGACTGGCAGAGGAGAATTCCTTGAATAATTTAAAAAAGAAGCAACCAAAAGAAGTAATGATGGAAGGGTGAGAAAAAGAGAAAGCGAGGAAGAGAGAGAGAAATGAAGAAAGGAAGGAGGAAAGAAGAAAGTAGGGGAGAAAAAGAAGGAAAAGGATGAGATAGCTGCATAATTAGAAAATAAGTCTCCATCTGTGTAAACTATACATGTCACTAGTCAAAAGTAAAATATCCAAAATGTATTCATGATGTACAGAAATCAAAAAGTAGCTAATAAATACCTATAAGAAATATCAGGGTAGGTGACATCTAGCCAATAAATGTGAGATTGATTCTGAAATTTGATTTTAAATTGTCCTGTAGTCAAAGGGACTAATTAGTTAAGCTTTTGTCAACATTAATCTGCTTTTATTAGCATCCAAAGTGAAAATTAGGCAGCTGTCATCACCGAGAGATAAAAATAAAACATGAATCTATCTGATCCTGAAATAAACATTTTTGAGAAACATCCTAACAAGTTTTTGACCACCATGTAAGAACTAATGACATATTCTAAGCTAACTCCCTTTTAGAATTTGCTGGCAAAAGTAGAATAATAATAATAAAAATAATAGAGTATGAAAAAAAGGAAGAGAAAAGGGAAAAAGACAATGATACTTTACCCTAATGCATGTACATTTATAAGTAAGTCTACTTAAAATACTTAATATAGCAAACCTGTATTAGCTTAGATTAGGAGTGAAAATTATGTCAAGTAGACACCCATTTTGGTGAGACACAAACAATTTGGGTTGGTGTGGTATATTTGTAAGTTTTTTTGTATTCCAGTAGTTTTTATTTTCACTGTCTTGGGCTAAGGACATTATGGTGTCACATTAACAGAAGAAACCTTTTTCTGTCTACCAATACAGATGGTTACATATTAGCTTTACTTTTTGTCATTTCTTTTATTCTCTCTCTAACCTGAAGCCCCCTTCTCAGTATTAGCCTAATATATCAAGGCGACATACTTCACAGAGCTTGATTTTCCAGGGTGGGCACATCTTTATTTAACCTTCTGTCTGTGATTAATGGAGTATCTTAGTTCAGCCCCCTGCAATAGGTCTGGTCATGTTTGCCCACTACACCAAAGTGTAATGACATTTTGCTCAACTGGAAAAAAAAAATGAAATAAGAGTGATACACTTATTTTTCTCCCATCATTCTTCTCTTTCTTCAGTCTTTCAGTAACTTGGGCTGGGAACAGGAAAGACTGAGCCAGCTGGAAGAAAGATAGAAGCTTGTCAGGCAGTCTGAGTTATGTGAGGGGAGGAAATTGCTTCTGACACACCTCGCTGTAATTTTCTGCCTGGCCAACACAAACTTCTGTTTAGAAGCATATTTAGGGAACCATGTTTTCTTTCCAACATTTTCAAACAGCTGCTTTCTTCTTTAAAGAAGCCAATAGTTAACGACCGGTTCTGGAAACTGTAATAGCTTATGACTGTCATTGGAATCACTCTTAGTGGAACATTGATGGTAGGTTCCAGACAATTCTCAGAGACCAACAAAGCATTACTTTAACTATTTTTTATAAAGCTTCGATGGATGTCTCAAATTCAATTTTCTATTCTTTGTGACAGAGGTTCCAAACATTACTATCAAATTATACTGTGAAAAACCTGTTCCACACTAGCAAAGTCTCCCTGGGAATTAATTATTTTAACAACAATCTCATTTTAAAAGTTATGTTCTGAAATAAACTTGCAGATCTTTCCGTTAGAAGCCAGTTATAAGCAGTGTGCATTTGAGTGTTTTAGCTTGATTCTTTCTTTCATTTATGGTTTAAAAAAATCTACTCAATCCTGATAATTGTTTCTCTGTTCTTTTCCCATCTTAAACAAAAGTATGAGTTACAAAACTCAGTCCTCAGACTGGCTGCAGGTCTATCATTTTCAGAATTGCTACTTTGTCTTTGCCACTCACTGCCCCATTAACATAAAGCAAAACAAACAGGCAAGCAAATAATGATTTTAACATGGAAACAATTCAGTATATTAGATTAGGCCTTTTTAATAATAATAATGATAATAATAATAAAGAATACAAAAAAATAAGATTCAAGGCAAATTGTCATGTGCCTGTGAGAAAGTTCCAATTTTATTATCCATGGCAATGGGGGTGGGTATAGGGGGCAGTTAGACTGAATAATTTATATCATCAAATGATTTAAGCACCTCATTTTGTCAGTAGGCCCAACTGCCTCCTCATCATTCTCATTCATGGGCTACTAACAAATAGAAAAAAAAAATGATGGACTTGAATTTCATCTTTTCTTTCTTTCTTTTTTTTTTTTTCTGTATCCTCTCCTCAATGCTGCTGCTAATATCCAGTGACATGACCCTAAGGAACACATGGGTGGCATAGGTGGGGGATGCTCATCAAACTACAAAACTAGATAATAGGACCCTCAATACTTGGACTTTCTGGCCTCTCAATCAAAGTCTCAAAACCCACCGGAGTTGAATTTAATGCTTTTATTGCACACTTCCTCTTGCCAGTGGTACAATTAAAGGCATGAGAAGAAAATTCCTTTTGAACACAGCATTAGCAAAAAGAGGACTTCATAATCTGGTGAGCTGCTCAAGGGGAAAAACTGCTTCTTGTTAATAAGTGCCTGACTTATTAGGTACTCAAAATGAGTGATAAATGAATATGTTAATGACGGAGGCAGTGAGCAAACATAAGAATTATATTTGCAGTTTGAAAACATCTTATGAGTTATGTGAACATGAACATGTATTTCACTTATCTGAATATTAGTTTTCTCATCTAAGACGTAGTTAACAGAAATATGAGTTCTGGCTATTTAACAGAGTTATCTGGAACTTCGCATAACGTAAAGAATGTGAAAACTTTTAACCCGCCTATTCCTATTAAAATATATATGTACCTTTTTCCTCAAGACTAACTTATATGATTTATATAGACACTCTTTATAATCCTTTTATTTATCTTGAGCCCACCCACCAGGCTGGGCTGGTTTGGTCAACCATGTTAAAGTTCTGGCAAAGCCAGTTTTGAAACTTCCTCACCTGCTCCTAATTTGTACGTAGGTCTGTTAGAAAATGCCCGATGTACCATTTTTTCAGAACTTTGATTCATGTTCTCTTTTCCCTCTGTTCTGGTCTTTGAAGCCCCAACAATAAATTGGCTCCAAACTCATGGCAAACCTTTGATATGTAGCTTTTGGGTCCTGCCCCAAAGCTGGTCTAGCTGTGGGTCTTCCCTCTATCCTTGCCCTCAAACCCGATTCTTGTCTTAGGCCTCTACTCATATCTACAGTCTTGGACTGGTTACCACTCACAGTATTAGTGCTCACAAATTGGCACTCTTGACCCTTTTCAGAGCCTCCCTCTGTTGATCTGTTGCGGTGGAGAACGTCTAATCACAGAACCCATTCCCATTGGACCTGAGGTGGCCGACTTGGAAAGCCCTGGGCTTTCTTTCCTTTTTAAAAAATATTTATTTTGAATAGGTATCTATAAAATTAAAACTGCAAAAACTATACACACAAAAATCTAATTTTATGCCTTATACCTGCCAACTTTCTCTGTCCTCTTATCAATGATTATTTTTATTTTTTTGTTTACTTTTCCAGTGTTTCTAGTCAAATATAAAGATTTGTGCACACATTCTTATTTCCACCATATTCTTACCTGAAAGTCACATACTATAACTTTTCTTCTTCATGAATTTCTACTCAACAATATATACTTATTACTATATGACTATCAGTATATAGATACCCTCCAATTTTTTTCAATTGTTTGATTTATCAGTTTCTGAGAAGTTAAAATTTCAAAATATATTTTGATTCATTTATTTCCCTCTGGCATTCTGTCAGATGTTGCTTTTTACATTGTAAGACTAATTTTTTTTTTTTTCTGGAACAAATGATTATGATTTTTTTTTTTGATGGTATATCACTTTTGTCTGTATGTAAGTTTCTTCTTACAATTTTTTTCTCTTAGTTATTTTTCACTGGCTGTTAAAAGAGCTACAATAACTACTTTTTATTTATGTTTGCTTTTCATATAAATGTCCACTTACATTAATATGAAAGAAATTCTGCTCTTTCTGCCTATCGAGAGATTGTGGTGGAATTTACTTTAGGGCAGAGTTTCTAGTATCAATATATTTCTAATAATTCCCCATCGCTCTCTATTCTACAAACCAATCTTGTCTTTCAAGGAATCTCTTAGTATCCCAATTCTAGGCACTGCTCTTTTCAAACAACTACCCTAGGTTTATTCATCTAATGTGGTAGATGAGGAAGGATTCATAGTGGCCAACCAATGAACACAAAGATGAACTCTTCTATCCACTCATTAGCCAGTATGTCCTTGATGCTATCCCAGTGACTCCATTTGGGATCTTTTCTGAGAAATGCCTCCAAATAAAGCTGGAACAATAAATGGTCCAACCAGGCATAATCAGAAGAGCTGCCAAGGGGTTCTATTTGGCACCCTGTTCTTTCTATCCAGAGTATTACTTCTTTAACTTACATTAGGACCCAATCACAAGCTAGCTGATCAGTAGTTACTTGCAGTTTAAATATTAGGTTCTAAGATAAATCAGTGTTCTCTTTCAAGGTCATGTGATATCAGCAGGGTCATGTTTGGGGGTGCTAGCCAATAGCTATTAGTTCAGCATCTGATTATGAAATGTACCTTTAATCTCCCACTCTTCCTAATAAATTCATATTGCACAGTTTACAATTAACTTCACAGTATCTATCCTGGAATCATGCTAGAAGATATTTTTGAAAATCTCTAAGTCTTTATTGCATCTCTATTCTATAAATCGTTCAAACACATAGGCTTCCTGTAAATTGAGACCATATATGATTATTGTATTTTTCCAAATATCTGCCAAACTGCTTTGAGAATAATAAGTGCACCATAAAAGTTATTTGATTTAATGAGCACTTGCAACATAACAAGTTCAGAAGATTGCTTTCACGCAAGGACAAGGGGCATGGAAATTCACATCATCTCAAACATGCCACCTAGATAATTTTGCATATGATGATATTCTCTATCATGTGGTTTCTGAATAAAATGTTTCCAGGGAGATTATAGTGTTAATTATATCCATTTCATTTGTTTTAAAAGCTCAAAGCCGATATCTAGTGTAAACATCCTTCACTGCAATGCTCGAGAGCTGTACCCTCTGTTTCTTCTATGATCTAAAATAGAACCTCACCATATATTTAGCCCAGAAAATACAAGTCATAAACTCAATTTTTGGAGGTTATATTATATAGCTTTAAAATCCTGGGTTATAAAACACAACTATTTTTGCAATTATATTTTCCCTTTAAGAAAAGCCAGTAGAGACAATTTCAACCAGTAGGGGGAAATCCAAGATAATGGATTAAAATGGGATATGAGAGAAAAAGCAGAGTCTAGGATAATTCAAAGGTTTACGGCCATTTGTAATATTAGTTTTTTTTTTTTAAAGTATTGATCACATCACCCATGCATCCAATGGAAAATCTCCAGATGATAGAAAATGAATAGCAAACAAAGTTGCTGGTGGAACCACAATGCTTATTACTACCAGGAAATCAAATCTTTATTGAAAAATATGAGTACATTCTTGCCAATATTCTAAAGTCCCCTGATACTTAGTCCTTTATTCACAGTGGTCTGGCCATACCCCAATACTATATAAAATAACTGTATACATCTTTGTTACTAGTGCCTGGGCAGCTAAATACAACTAGAAAAAAATATACAAGATGAATCAATACCATTATAAGTGCACAATTATTGGCTCTCAAAACTGCTTACTATATTTCTTTAGTTAACTCAGTCTTACGTCGCTTGCTATGTCAGTTAGAAAATGTTCTATCATTTTCTCTAACTGGGCTACCATCCTGGGCTATTATTATTTCTTGCCTCCTAAGCAGACTTCTCAGTTGTATTCTTGCTCATCTCAAAGAAACTCTTCATGAACAGCTAGAGTAAGCTTTATTTTTTAAATTTTTAAATTAAAATACATATGCACAAAAGTCCACATATCATAAGTGTGCCACTTCATAAATTTTCATAAACTGAAAACACCCATGTAATCATTACCCAGGCAAGAGGCTGAACATTGCTGGTACACACAAGCTTGTCTTATTCTCTCTCAGACTAACCACCCCCCAACAGCAAATACTTTTGTGACATCCGCCAGCATATTTTAGTTTTGCCTGTTTTTGTACTTAATGTAAATGAATTCATAGAGAATGTATTCTTTGTCAACTAGCTTTTTTCATTGGGAATTAGGATTGTAAAATTAATTCATGTTGTATGTAGTTGTGTAGTATTTTAGTGTATCAATGTAACAAACATACTTATTTACACATAAACATACATTTATATTTGGGCATTTGATTAGTTTCCAGTTCAAGTCTATCACATAATAGTGTTGCCATCAATATTTCTGTTGATAACTTTTCATGAACATATGTATGTCTTGCAATTACATAGGTACCTAAAAGTGAACTAGATAATGATTTTATTTAATTTTACTATATACTTCTAAAGAGTTTATCAAAGTTTTGTACCTATTAACATTAATAGCAGCGTATAAATGAGAGTTGTGATTGCTTCAACTATTTGTCAGCACTTGATATTTCAGTCTTTTTTTAAACCATTCTTGAGGGTGAAGAGTTAAATCCCATTGTGGTTTGTATTTCCTTGAAAACCAATCAAATTCAACTATTTTCAAATTGGATATTTTAATATCATTTTTTGTGAACTTCCCATTTTTTCTGTTGGTTTGATCGTCTTTCATTATTGATTTAGATGAGTTCTTTATACATTATGAATATGAATTCTTTGTCAGACATATATTGCAAGTATCTCTTCTCACTCTATGCATTGCCCTTTCCATCTCTTGATGGTGTCTTTTTAAAAAGAGAATTTCTTTAATATAGTTCATCGGACCATTTTTTTTTCTTTTTGTGGAAAATATGTGTCCTTTGAAAACAAAATCACAATGTTTTCCTCTAAATGCTTTGTTTTTTATCTATTACATTTAGATCTACAAATTATGATTGGTTTTTATGTTTGGTGTAATGTAGGAGCCAAAAAAATTTGTTTATCATATGGATATGAAATTATTCAACACTATTTGTTAAAATCACAGACTTTCCTCATTGCATTGAAATGTTACTTTTGTCAGAAATCAGATCATCATATATGTGTGTCTGTTTCTTTTCCATAGTCAGCTTCTCTGTCTTTGATCCAATACTATGTTGTTTTAATCACTGTGCTTTATAATAGAGTTAATCTTGATACCTGGTACTGTACATCTTCTAGCTGTTAATTCTTCAAGATTGAAGAACTATTTTTGGTCCTTTATATTTCTATATAAATTTTAAAATCTGTTAACTAATTCTCTTAGGAAAAAAAAACTGGAATTCGATTAGGCCTACGTTGAATCTATTTTAAGTATTATTAAATCTTTCAATATACGAACACAGCAAAATCCTTCACTTACTCACATCTAGTACTTTAATAATATTTTGCAATGTCAATTAAAACGTCTTGCACATTCTTTGTTAGATTTATTTCTAAATATTAAATTTTTAATGTTGTCATTAATGGTTTCATTTTATAGTGTCCTTTTCTCTTTGTGGTGGACATATAGAAATGCAATTAATTTTTTTTGTATATTATATATACCCTATAACCTTGCTAAATTCATTTTCAAGTATTCTGTTATGTTATCTGAATAGTTACAAATGCATTTCTTCCTTTTCAATTCTAATACCTATTATTTCATTTTCTTGCCTCATTGCACTAAAATCTTCATTACAATGTTAAATGGAAATGGTGATAGTGGGTATTCTTGTCTTGTTCCTGATCTTATTGAAAAATTTTTAATGTTTTACCATCAGTTATGTTGCTCACTGAAGATATTAAATTAAGGACATTCTTTTTTATTTTAAGTTTGTTAAAAGTTTTCTCATGAATGACTGGTGAATTTTGTCACGTGTATTTTCTGCATCAATCAAGATATTCATTTTTTCTCCTTACTGTGTAAATTTGGTTAATCATATTGTTTGATCGATTTTCTAATCTTTAATGACCCTTGCATACTTTGAAATAAACCCCACTTGGTTCTGATGTATTATCTTTCTAATATTGCTAGATTCAGTTAGCTAATAATTTGTTAAGGATTTTATGAGATAAAATGGTCAGTAATTTGCCTTCATTAAGATATTTTTGTTAAAATTTTGAATTAAGATTATGCTGGTCTCATATAAAGTAATTAGAAAATTTTCATTATTTTTTCCTGTTTTCTGGAAGAATTTATGTGATATTGCTATTAATACTTTCTCTTATGTATGGAAGAATTTGTCAGTAAAACCATTTGGGCCTGGAGTTTTCTTTTTGGAAAATATTTTAAATATATATTCAATTCCTTTTATAAACATGTGGAGGGTCAAAAAAAAAATCTTATATGTGCTTTCTGGACCCTCTTTCATCCTTTGAGTGACTTCCTCTTTTACTAATAAATACTAGGTCATAAGGAACATGACATGAGGGTTAGCAACATACAGGATCCATTTAGAACATTCAAGGAATATGTAATACGCTGCAAGGAACACTACCTTTAGATTAATAAGAACAACTCTGCATTAGTAAACCCTACTCTGCCAGTCTTACTAAAAGTGTGAAAAAGCTTCGTAAACTTAAAATTAAAAGATCATCTAGAGATAGATAAACTATAAAAATCTAAATTTCCTTGAGATTTTAAGAAAGCTAGGATTGCAAAGCATTCAAACTGCTTGAAATCTAAGAAAAGACAGAAAGGTAACTTTAAGGAAACCAAGTGAGAACCAGCCTCAGAAATAGAGAAATCACACCCACTTGTAAGCTCTTCTCCACAGACGCAGTTAGAAACTCACAAGATCAGGGGAAGAGGGAGGGTCAAAGTCTCCCTCCTGGGGCATGTCTGGAGGGGTGAAGCAGCCTCTATAGGAAAGGGATGAGTTCTGACTGGATCCTTCTAACCTACCCATCTCCCCAGCCGCAGAGCTGCCCAACCGAGCTCATCTTAGATCAGCTCACTGCCAGCTGGTTGGACTGTGTTGCCAGGGAGATGATTAACTGTAGCATTATTATCTGTGATATAATAAAAAAGTATATTTGATCTTTGTCCCCAGTTCCTGGAAAAGAGCTTCAAAAACCTTTGAATTTCCTGAGTGAATTATCCCTTTTGTTATTTATAAGTAGCCCCTTTTAACCATACTTGAGTTTATGCTAATAAGGTGACTCATGATAGACCCTTTTAGATAGCTCCAGGATAGAGGTGTAATCACCAGAAAAACAAACCACATGATTAGAGAGGAGTTTTGGCCCCACTTCTCTACCTCCAAGTAGGAGAGAGGAACTGGATATTGAGTGTAATCTCTAGTAGGCATTGATTTAATCAGTCATATCTATATAATAAAACTCTATATAAATCCGTGGACCTCAAAGTTCAGTGAAACTTCCAGGTTGGTGAACACATTGATGTGTTGGGAGGGTGACATGCCTGAGTTCCATAAAGAGAGGGCATGGAAGCTCTGGGTCTACCCCTCTCATCAGACCCTATGTGTAAAAGATGACAACTGTTCCTGAGTTGTAATCTTAATGATAAAACTATAATCATAAGTATAGCTCTTTCAGTGAGTTCTGCAAGTTCTTCCCAGCAAATTATTGAACCTGAAGGAGGGTTGTGGGAACCCCTGAATCTGCAGCCAGTTTGAACAGAAATGCAGATAACCAGGTTCTATGAATTAAATGAGTCCCCCCCGCCCCCGCCACCCCAAATTCATATGTTGAAGCCCTAACCTCCAACATGATAGTATTCGGAAATGAGGCCTTTGGGAGATTACTAGGTTTAGATGAGGTCACAAGAGTGGGACCCTCATGATGGGATAGTGCCATTATAAGAAGAGACACCAGCAGGCTGTGTATTCTCTGTCCCTCCCTGCACCATGTGAGCACATAGCAAGAAGGTAGCCATTTACAAATCAGGAAAAGAGCTCTCACCAGGAACAAAATTTGTTGGCATGTTTATCTCGAACTTTTCAGCCTCTGGAACTGTGAGAAAATTAATTTCTGTTGTTTAAATTACTCAACCTATGTTATGTCGTTATGGCAGCCTAAGCAGACTAGGAAACCTGGGGATCTCACTTGCAGCTGGTGTCTGAAGTAGGATTGGTCTTACTTGTGGGGTCTTTACTATTTCTGGATAGTTAGTGTCAGAACTTAATTGAACTGTAGGATATCCAATTGATGTTGAAAAGTTGGTGTTGGAATATAGTATCAAACATATCCTTTTTCTAATATTTCTGAGGTACAAAACAGAACAATCAATAACTTTGGTCTCTGAAATTCCCATCTGCTAAAGTATAAATATTGCTAATATTCAGACTGCTTTAAATTCCATTATCTGCATCCTTAGCTATATCTCTAGCACCTCGGCCAGTGCTGGCACATAGTATATGATCAATAAATACTTGTGAATTAAATGAATGAATAAATCAATAGCCTTTTTCCAGAACACGAGCGTACCATGAGAGCTTCTAAAGATAGATTTTTTTTTCTAGAAAGTTTTCTAAAATAGATTTTATATTTGCTAGTCAGATTTAACCCAGATGTAATGTGGGGTCTTCTCAGTTCATTAAGTCTAGATATGATTACCTTAAACCCCAATTTTATGGTATGTCAAAGCTCTAAACTCTTCTCCCAAAATTGTGCTAATTTATACAAGTATTTCTACTTGTACAAGTATTTCTACTTGTATAAATTACAAATTACAATTGAGGTTACCCTCAATTTCTGTCTCATTTTTTGATATACCCTCTTTCCATTTTATCTTGTGCTGACCTTTACACAAAACTTAGTCCTGTTTATCAGTAAACGCACACACACAGCCCTATACCAAGCATTTTGTAAACTTAATAACTTTACACCAGATTTGGGGTTTAGAGATCAGAGGGGGTCACACAACTCAGCAGGTTATCCTTTTCTTTGTGCTGCTCCTCTTCTAGATCCTCCTACCTCTGAAGTCCTAATACTGGGTCACATTCATACCCCGCAGACAGTCATTTACCCAAGTGGTCTAATCAAGGCATGTTCCAAACATAGGCAGCTTGATTCCTAAGTAGCTTTTTTCTACCAGCTATGAGAACTCAATTTTCTCCCTCATTACATTCTCCTGTGAGCAATACAGTTATAGCTCCTTGCAAATTTACTTCATAAATTCTCTCCTTGAACCTTAGATGAGTAAAAGAAAAGAGCACAATGACAAACAGTTCCATGTACTTGGCCCAGCCTCTCTCCTTTCTAACCTAGGCTTTTGCAGGGCTATTCTTTGAGGCCTCCGGAGAGCATTGTTTCCAGAATTTTTCCTGTTGTTCACTAACTTCTACTTTGGACATTAATTACCCATAATGATCCCCCTCTTCATTCAAGCCTAGCAGCTAGCTCCCCTCTCCCCTGCAGCAACACAAGTGCCCTACAGGCCACGAGGATGACTGAGAATTGTACAGATGTATTTGATTCAAACAAGAGAGCCTTTAGAATTAACAAAAAAGATGGAAAAATGATAAATTTCCATTCAGAGTCTTTTGACACACTATCTTCATTTGCAGAACAAGGCCCAAACCCTGTGGCAGCACCCCACATGTGAGAAAAGTGAATTAGAAATGGGAGCCTCCAACTCTTGGGAGCAGCAAAGCCCTTCTCTCCCTGACCCCATCTTCTGTTTCCAACCTCACCATCTAAAGGTCACTATAGAGATTTACCACAGAAGCCCCAGTCTCTCTATGACCAAGGTCCTTGGTAATACTGTGCTTCTCCTTATGTCTGCCTCATACAGACTTTAGCCTGGCTGATGCCAGGTTATGTGTCCATTGTTGCTATAGATCCTGTTCCTCACAGTCTTCTCGATGGGCACAATCTCTCAGACCAGGTCACGGGGCTCATTCTAGAGAGTTGTCTGACCTCTTCTGCTACCTGGGATCTTGCTTGTGATGCAGCTGAATGTACCCATTACATCCCACTCCCAAGTCTGAAGGAAGTCTACAGTTCCAATTCTATTCTGGGTCTGTCCCTGTATGGAAGTTAAAGTTGCTTCCCTTCCTTTTGCCTCTTGAAGTACTTTCACTATTAGTTCGTATGTGGTTTATTGTAAAAGTTTAACAACATGCAGAGATCTTTTCTCCTACCTATAAGAGAGAGTGTGATGTCTTAAGTCCCCGAGTCTCTATTACTGATAACAGTGGGAGCATGGTCAGTCATTATGCTCAGAAAGAGCTAGACCTGTTTCTCAGTTTGTGACCACATACTAACTCTTAAGTATAGTTCCTAGAAACTTTCTACTATCTTTATTTCTCAACTCTGAAGCCTGATAATCCTGTAATATTTAGCAGTATAGTTTTCTCAACTCAAAATTTTCCTCTAATCTTTGACACAGTTTTTCAAAGAAAAATATCCTAAAGGATGCTGAATAAACAGAACCATGATAAGTAACAATTTTTCAGGAAGATTCTTTGTCTTTAAATCTATACAGGGACCATTTGGAAGTCTTATATTTCAGTCATAGACATTTTTTCTTCACCAATGAAAATCTATTTTTAAAAGAAGTGATTATGTATCTCTTGATGCACAATGCTTTTTTGTCTGCTTCTTCATGAGGAAATTTTATCATTCTTATATGTTTATATAACACTGACCTTTATAACAATCTATCTCAAAGCCTATAAGTCCAATACCAGACATTTCCCATTTTTGAGTAGTATTCCCAGAACGATAATGATCTATGCAGGGCTATTCTCCATTCCCTTAAACCCATATATTTAACTGTTTTGGAGCCATGTTGACAATGTACTGCTGGGCTGGTGTGGGAATTTCAGGATACAAAGAGAGGTGTACTTTCAATTTATATTTCCAGGAAGAGCTCCCAAACACAGGTAATAATGGCTGAGGCCCTTCCAACACTGAGGTCAGAAGAGAGTGCCTTGAACTACTAATCAATCCTATAATGTGGGGAGATTCCAATCTTCTCTATGAGTCTACTTAATCCTGTGTTCTTGTGGGTCTCTAATCCTGGCTCATGAAGCCTCATGTGTTGCAGTTTTATCGCATGACAGTCCAGATGCAAAACTTACCCTCTTCAGCAGTTTCTACACAAGCATAAACTCACCAAGAATTTTACAAACTTGATAACTTGCTCAAAATTCTGAGAATTCACAAGGATTTTTAATGCTCTAGCACATGCAAACTTTTGAGATTATGTGAACCAATTCCCTCTCTTCTTTCACCCCTACTTTGTTCCTTTTATACCCTTCCTCATTCCTACAAGGAAACAAATGACTGTCATTTTGTTCCCTTATGTGACAACCATGTTCAAAATGCATTCCAAACACATTTTCCATAGTCAACTCACTCCTTAAATTTAAAAAATAATCATTATCTTGTATGCAGAAAATACATTTACATTTATTTATTGTCTGCAGGAAAGCACAATGAAGAAAGTTATTAATCAAAATCCCACCAATCAGCAATACCTCATGTGAATATTTTGGTGAATCTAATCTTGGTCTTTTAAAAAAAATATGTCTTTCCACTATAAATTTCACTATATTGATGTTCTTTAATTTATTTAATGACTACACAATTGTTACACATTTAGTTTTTTACTAAATTATGAGCAATGTTATGAAAAATAACCATGCCATGATTATAAATTTTCCCATGCAAAGATATGTTGATGGTACTCTTTAAGGTTTAAGCAAAAATTCACATTTGGTTCACCTATAAGAACAGACAATTTTAAAAGTCACTTTATATTATATATATATATATATTTATATATATATATTTATATAAATTGATTATCTTTCATATGAACTGAGGGAATGCCTATAGTTTTTAAGAAACTTTCTTTGAAGGGATTGCCCTAGAGCCATTTTTTTTTGATGGGGGGAGGGGAAGGGGGTTAAGTAGAACAGATAAAAATATCAGAAAACATGATGGATTCTCTGACAAATTTTATTTGAAGCATGACAACTAAACCATCTATATCTATTCACTGCAAACTAGTGGTAGAATTTTGTAATACTTGTTTTAATAAAGCAGAAGGTCAGATTCCCACAAACAATTTTTTTTCTGGACTAAAAAAAGATTCAAGAAAGGAGTGGAATCAAATATTCAAACTGTTAAATGAAAGGGATTAACAGCCAAGAATAATGTACCCAGCAAAGCTCTCCATTAGATATGAAGAAAAAATAAAGACCTTTCCAGATATAAAAAATTTAGAGAATTCTCTACTACAAGGCTTGCATTACAGAAAATACTAAAAGGGGTCAGCTCACCTAGAAACAAAATGACAAAAAAATACATAACTATGAATAATGCAGATAGAAGAAGAGTAGTGTAAACTTTATTAAGAATAGGATAATATAAGCTTAAATAATAAGAGATTTGCTATTGCAAGATAGCAATGAACATTCAGCATACATAGGGACAAATTAAGACAACTATTACAGTAAAAGGGAGGATTCAAATATCCTGGTTTACAAAGGAGAATGGAGATAAGATACATGCAGAAGAAAATAAACTACTATATGTAGGTATACATATACACATACATATATACATATATATATATACACATACATATATATATATACACACACATACATATATACACACATATATATATAAAAATTTATATATATATATATATATAAAACTATCTTTTACATACTTGTAATGGTAACCACATGCCAAAGATTCAGAATTGAAGTACATAACATAAAACCAGAAGGACCAAAGGGAAAATCCATAAAAGCCAGTAACAACAACAACAACAACGAAAAACAGAAATGGAAGGACAAGGAAGCAATGGAAACATCAAGATACCAGAAAGTAAAAGATAAAACGGCTATAGGAAAACTTTATATTTCAATAATTACCTTAAATGTAAATGGACTGAAAGCACCAATAAAAAGGCACAGAGTTGCAGAATGGATCAAGAAACAAAACCCAACCATATGCTGCTTCCAGGAGACACATATCAGTTCCAAAGACAAATATAGACTCAAAATGAAAGCATGGAAAATGGTATTTCAAGCAAATTCAGAGAAAAAGCTGGAGGAGTGGTACTAATATCAAATGAAATAGACTTCAAAATAAAAAAGGTAAAGAAAGATACTGAGGGACACTTCATAATGATAAAGAGAATCATACTCCGAGAAGACATAGCACTCATTAACATCTATGCTCCTAATCAGGGAGCTCCAAAATATATAAAGCAATTACTAACAGAACTAAAGAGAGAAAGAGACCAAAGCACTATTATAGTAAGGGACCTAAATACCCTACTGTTGGATATGGACAGATCATCCAAAATAAAATCAATAAGGAAATAACATCTTTAAATGACACATTAGACCAATTGGACATAATTGACATTTGCAAAGCATTTCATCCTAAAACAGCAGCTCATATATCCTTCTCCAGTGCACACAGAACATTCTTAAGGATTGACCACATACTGGGACACAGAGATACCTCCATAAATATAAGAGGGTTGAAATCATAACAACCATATTCTCTGATCATAATGTTTTGAAGCTGGAGATCAACTGGAAAAAGAAAGTGGGAAGAACCACAAATACATAGATACTAAACAATATACTACTAAAGAATGACTGGATCGAGAAAAAATAAAAAGAGATCAAGAGATATATAGAAATGAATGATAATGATATCAAAACTTTTGGGACACAGCAAAAGTGGTAATAAGAGGAAAGTTCATATTATTACAAGCCTATTTCAAAAAATAAGAATGAGACCAAATAAATAAACTAATTCTTCATCTTAAAAAAAAAAAAACTAGAAAAGGAAGAGCAAAGGAAGCCTAAAATCAGCAGAAGGAAAGAAATAATCGAAATTAGAGCAGAATTAAATAACACTGAAAAGAATAACAGAAAAACTAAATGTAATAAAGATTTGGTTCTTTGAGAAGTTTAATAGAATTGACAACCTCCTTGCTAGATGCATTAAAGGAAAAAGGAAAGGACACAAACAAAATTAAGGATAAAAGAGGAGAAATTATGATAGATACTACAGAAATACAAAGGATCATACAAGAATATTATGAAAAATATAACACCAAATTTAATAACCTAGAATAAATGAGTACTCAGAAAAATACAACCTTCTTAGACTGAACCAAGAACTGGAAAATCTAAATAGATTGATCAGCAGTATGGAAATTGAAACAATCATCAAAAACCTACCAAAAAGTAAAAGTCTAGGACCAGATGGCTTCACCAGTGAATCCTACCAAATATTCAAAGATTTAATACCTATTCTCTTCAAACTCTTCCAAAAACTCAAAGAGGAGCCAATACTTCTCATTTTATGAGGCCAATATAACCCTGATACCAAAATCTGGTAAAGATAACACACACACACACACACACACACACACACACACACACACACACACAAAACTACATACCAACATTAATCATAAACACAGATGCAAAAATCCTAAATAAGATACTAGCGAACCGAATACAACATATTAAACAGATTATACATCATGATCAAGTGGGCTTCATCCCAGTGACACGAGGATGGTTAAACATATGCAAATCAATTAATGTAATACACCACATAAACAAATTAAAAATAAGAATCACGATAATATCAATAGATGCAGAAAAAGCCTTTGACAAGATACAGCATCCGTTTATGATCAAAACACTTAACAAAATTGGTGTAGAAGGAAAGTACCTTAACATAATAAAGGCCATATATGACAAACCCTCAGCCAACATTATACTTAATGGTGAAAAAATAAAAACCTTTCCTCTAAGATCAGGAACAAGACAAGGCTGTCCACTATCATCACGGTTATTCAATATAATATTGGGGGTCTTAGAGACACTTCTCCCAAGAAGACATACAAATGGCCAACAAACATGAAAGGTTGCTCAACATCGCTAGCTATTAGGGAAATGTAAATCAAAACCACAATGAGATATGATCTCACACCTGTTAGAATAGCTGTTATCAACAGGACAAGTAATAACAAATGTTGGAGAAGATGCGGAGTAAAAGGAATCTTCATACACTGCTGGTGAGACTGCAAATTGGTACAGCCACTATGGAAAACAATACAGAGTTTCCTCAGAAAACTGAGATTTGATCTACCATATGATCCAGCAATCCCTCTGCTGGGCATTTACTCCAATGACTTGAAAACCCATATCTGAAAAGATATTTGCACATCGATGTTCATAGCAGCATTATTCACAGTGGGCAGGACATGGAAGCAACCGAAGTGTCCTACAATAGGTGATTGGATAAAGAAGATGTGGCGAATATATATAATGGAATATTACTTAGCTATAAGAAGAGATGAAATACTGCCATTTGTGACAACATGGATCGACCTTGAGATAATCTTGCTAAGCAAAATAAAGCAGACAGAAAAAGTTGAAAACCACATGATATCACTTATATGTGGGACATAAACCTAAAAGCAACAAACAAACGAGACCAACAAACAGACTCACTGACATGGACAGTAGATTAATGGTTATCAGAGAGTAGGGGGAGGGGACAGGTAGATGTCATTAAGAGGGGTCAAATATGTGGTAACAGAAAGCTAAATATGGGTGCTGAACGCACAATGCAAAATATATGACTTACTGTTGAATTGTACACTTGAAACTTAATGTAATTGAAATATCACCATAGTAAAAAATAAATTAATTAAAAAAAATGATTCAAAGAAAAGTGATTTTTCCAATGCTACAGCCACCAGAGAATTTGCCTTTTTTAGAGAATCATAGCACTGAAATCTTTAGAGAATTTAAGCATTGAAAAATTAGGCCACCTATATCTGTTTTTTGCATCTGCAACCATATCACCACCCTAAACACTAGTACAAAGATACTGAAGAATAGTTTACTAGTTACTTCAGGGATCTTCCTCAATCTTTCAATCATTAACGTATATAAAACTACCTTGTTCATCGTAGGAAGACTTAATATAATATAATGAATGTAGTGTGTGTGTGTGTATGTGTGCTGCCAATATTAGAGGCAGATATTAAATAATCGCAGAAATAAGTATGATTGCAATAAGAGCTATGTAAAAACTTAAAGTACAAATTCATATATACGTGTGTATGTATGTGTGTGTATATATATATTTATGTATTTGTGTGTGTGCATATATATACACACACACATATAAATTTATGGGCAAATGAAAAGTATACTCATAAATATGTGGAAGACTACTTTGGGAAGCATTATGCACAAAAACATTTTATTTTTCTATATTAAAGGGAGAGAATGAAAATCAACTATGTATTAAAGTTTTAAACTGTTTAACTTTTACTAAAAATGAAGTAACTTTTAAAAATAATTTTATTCTAGGAAAGTTTTATATTTCTCTAAGGATTTGGTTTGATTTTTCTCTTCTAAATAAACAGCTCTATAACAAATCAGGTTATCTTTTTTGTCATAATTTTGAAGAAGCTCAGAGCCAAACTTAAAATTATATTGAATACATGGCTAGAATTTGTATCTCATTTTCCTTGGTTCTTATTTTCTATTTCTATTGTATTCTCACTTGTATATATCTTTATTATAAGCCATTTAAGAAAACTATAAAAAAACCTTGGAATTTATAAATAATGTCTTTGAACAGCCAAAAAAGCTATAATTGTGTGAATATGTATCTAGAAATAAAACAAAATGAAATTTCAGTCATTCACATAGTATTTATTATGGATCTATTTTGGAAATGACTCAATAAAATAATTATTAATAAGCATCTACCACTTCTCTTTGCTTTTATCATATAAGCCAGAATAGAAACATTTAAACTAGAAAATGATATTTTTTCAATCTATTACTATTTATGAAAATCCAACATGATTTTTACAAAAAACCCTTTCACATATTTCAAATTATAAGTATAGTCATTTGTCCATAAATTTATTGTCCGAAAACCTACACAAATAAGAATTTACACTTGAAGTTTTCTACATAGCTGTTACTGCAATCATACTTATTTCTGTGATTATATATCTACTTCTACTCTAATGAGGGCAGGAACTACATATATCTTGTTCACCATTAATTTTCATGCTCCTTTAGAGCAGGAGTTAGTAAACTTTTTTTATATGGGGTCAGATGATAAATATTTTAGGCTTTGCAGGCCATAAGGTCTCTGTCACAACAACTCAACTCTGGTGTTCTACTGTGAAAATAGCCATAGACAATAAGAAAATAAATGAGTGTGGCTGTTCCAATAAAATTTAATTTACAAATGCTAGTGAGTAGTAGACCATAGTTCGCAGACCTCTGTTATAGAGTACAACAGGCATTCGATAATTTTGAAACAGAAGAAATGGGAATCTAAATTTAACATGGTAAGATCTTGATAAAAGACAGATTTTATATTTAACAATACTACTGGTAGAACACTTATTTTTTTAATCATATATTTTTCTTGAGTATAAAACGATAATATTTCAAAAGAAATTAAGACCAAAGTTAATATTCTCACCATTGGCTAACTCTGGATGGTAATGTAATCTAAAGAAATATTATTTCAGTTGTTTGCAATATAATTTCAGTGGTTTGCCATTGCTTTTCCCCCTAAAAGAAAAAAAATCAAATTGTGTATCATTAAATATTTCTGAATTTTGATTTTTTTTGCTCTCAGTTATCCTTTAAAGCTATAAACATCACATTAAAAAAACTGATTTAGTGAAATTAAATAAATGGTATTTCTTTTAAAAATACATCTTTTCTCTCTTAATGTATTTGTCTAAAACAAAATTTATAGTCACAAAGGTATAGAAAAACAGAAGAGCTAGCATTGTGATCCCGGCAATTTAACCCAAAACAGTATCTGAACATTTTATGAAAAAGTACTGTTTGGCCTGATTTATTCAAGTAATTAATCAATAATGATTATCTTTTTTTTATTATGTTCAGAGATAATTATAAGTACTGCCCAATAACAAATAGAAAATATATGCATATTGATATATATATAAAATATCATCAAATCAAGAAATTACTATAGTTGAATGAATTTAAACAATGAAACTTGTTGAAGTACTAGCATAAAGAGCTGTGTTTTCAAAGGGAAAGAAATAGATTGCCTGAAAGCATAGGAAAGAACATTTCAAAAAGGGCATAGTGGATAATGAATGTATGTAGGACAAGCCTTAATTCTCTACTCAATTTTGCTCACTTAGGCCTAACCTAAATAAAGAAGTATTAAATGAATACTTCAAAGTCATTTAGCTCTTAAAAGGAAGGTTAATTTTTCCTCAGACGCAGCTTTCCAACAGCACCAAAAAAGTAGTTTCTGATCCTTCTCACACTGACTATAACATACTATTATTGATTTTTGTAAGCTTTGCAATTTCTATTTTTTTCTGTCTACCATCTCTTTCATGCTCTGGTTTGGAACTTATCTCACCTGCTGGGAACGCTGCTGGTGGAAACATTTAATCTGAACTTTAGCCATTTTCCATCTGGGCCTCAAAGAAGAAAAGAGTTTTTGATATCTGTTTATTTACTGGGGGGAAAATGTTAACACACTGCAGAAAGAATTAAACTAAATTATGTTGAGAAAGCAAAACATCTTGATGGGGTATGTTCCATGTTGCTAGCTTAATATGTTTTATGGTCTGTATGCAGATTGGTTCCTTTACAAATCGAACTTAAAAACGAAAGAAAAAATTAAGATGTCTGAGCCTAAAACAACAGTTAATTTGAAAAAAAATATAGAATTAGGAAAAAATTGTGTAAAACAGTAAAAATTTTCAGAAAATAAATAGGAATATTAATCTAATATCTGAGGTTGTGGTGGGAAGCAACACTGTAAAGAATCACCTAAAACTTTTGCATATAAAAGAAAACAGACTAGGAAATATTTTCCTAGGTAGTACAAGAGTAAACGCATTATCATATTCTATGAAGAATTCTCTGTAGAGATAGAGAACATGGTAAGCACAAAAAAAAAAGGAAGTAAATGAACAGAAAATGTACAGAAAACAAATAGAACTTGATAGCAAATATAAGGACACATTTAAGCACTTATATACCAGAAACAAAGATTTCCATGTGGCATTCTTTTGGTCAAGTTCATTTATCCGTTTTATGGGCACTTTCCAATGTCAGTAAAGGTACAGTGAAGATGATTGGGACTAAACCATGCTGGTGGCCCAAAACCTTTTTGGAAAGCCAAAAGTTTAATTAATATCTGTCAAGAGGAGAAAAGATGATAACACTTGGGATAAATCATCACTCTTCAGGAAACTCATGCTGGGGAAATAATCTAAATGGATTAAAGTACATATGTAAAGAGTTCCATAGCATTTAAAAAACAATAAAAAACTATAAACAGCCTAAATGTTAGTAATGAAGGCACTCGTAGACATTTAAAATAGTAATTCTCAGTATTATATACTGTAAGAAAACTGCAGATAATATTAAATAAATATCTGGACACAAAATTATGTGTACATGATTATACCTATATGACAATGATATGTAGTAATGGAGGGAGTATGAGTGCTTTTTAAAATTTTTTCATTTAATAATAGAAAAATACAATTAAAAATTTTAACTTGAATTAAAATTAATGTTACAAATATAGCAATTTTTAATATAATTAACAGAAGTATTTAATTAAAATAATAAAGCTGTCGAAAAATTTTTTTCATGAACTCAAATTTTTAAAATCGAAAAAGAAAAAACTCAGTATTCTTAGAAGTATAATTGCTTTTATTTATTCAGAGTTTCTTTGCAGTCAGCTCATCTGCCAAATTGCAAATAAGACCAATTTCAGCTTTTGGGTGATGACAATAACATGAGAAAAGTATTTTGATGAAATTAAGATTCTGTATGTTTCTATACCCCAAATGACCTTGATTCCTTCCTTGAGAGGGTTTGGTTTTATGAGTATGGAGTGTGTAAAATCAATAAATGTGGCACCTTGGCCTGTTAATTTAATCTGGAGCCTTAGATTACTAACTCAAAGTGAGAATAATATTTTTTAGTTTTCAAGATTCTTATAGAGATTAAATATGATATATATAGCTCCTTTAATATAAATTTATTTCTCTATTTTAAGTGATAAGATATAAGAAAAGTAAGTGATGAAGTTTCCCACCCTGAGAAACAAGAGACTTGGCTTTTATTCCATGCCCATTAGAATTTTCTAAACTTGTACCTCTTGGATATTTGTCCTGTGTCTGTCTCAATTATCTGAAATGGAGCTGGTCCAAATGATTTATTGAGGTTCTATCTAACTTTATGGTCCCTGAAAAGTGAGAGTTATGCAACATATGTGTAATTATACATTTTCCCAAGTTTTACTTTGTCACTATAATATTTATCTATAATCAGAAATATTTTCAATCTCCAGATTTATAACTGGAGGGCTATCTTTTAAAGACCCAGACATCTAGTTAAAAATTGAAAATAGCCACTGCCTAGATATAGTTTAGCTTTCATTTGATTATTGGATGTGAGTCATACACTATGTGGAGTCATCTCAGATTATACTTAGTCAGCTCTGACTATGATGAGTCTTCATAAACTCAAAGGTAGAGATTCATGTAAGGGATCCTAGGTCACTTCTCTAAATCTTCCAATACCGTCAAAATTGTGTTCTTTACTTAAAACCATTAATATACCATATGATACAAATAATATATTTGCATAATGATTCCAAATATATCAGGAAATCCTCTTCATGGTCATGTTAGTACTTGGAAGTCTCAATAAGTTTAACCATTCTGCCCTTGGCTCTGAAGACAGGCTGTTTTATCTAGCTGTAAACACAGGATAGTCTTGAACTAAAAACAGTGGAGAAAACTGAAAGGAAAGAAAAATCCATTTTCACAAGAGATACTAAGAACCTGAGTAGTAAACATTCAAGCTCTACTTGAAAGTCAAACTTTCTCTCTTCAGTGGGTAAAACAAAGATTTGAAGAAGAAATAAAATGCAAAGAGAATACAGAAAGGAGAGTGAGGGCTCAACTCAGATGCCAACAGCACAAAAAGAAGAGCAGGGTGCACCATCCCAGCTGAGCCAGAAGTGTGAGCAACCATGTGAATGCACCCTTAAGTCAGACCCCGTAAGGAAAACTGTGTGTTATAAAGCAGGATATAGATTAAAAATCTATAGAAGCTTTAAAAGCATTCTCCATGTTGGTGAGAATGTCACTGAACAGGACTGAAGAAAATGTGCGGACCGAAATGAGAAAAGGGAAGACTTCATGCATTTTTTAACACTTATAAGCTTGTTTTTGGGTACATGTCCCTGGATCAGCAGTCTCGCAACAGTAGACCTCTCAGTGTCAAGGTCTTCCAGAGTGCACAATATTATGTTTTTATGGTTCTCCATTTTACCTAATTAGGAAAATAGATTTTATTGCAGATTTTATTTTACTGTAAAAGTCAACGCATTTTCAGAAAATGAATGTAGCATTTCCCCAGGGTACTTAGCTAAATGAGAGTTTTAAAAAATGATGACTTGCAAAATCTTCCTCTTTCATATGAATAATTGATGAAAAGAAAAATAATGGAATAATCTTCTGGCTAAAAACTTAAGTACCTGTTAATGTAGATTAAATTTCTAGTATTGGAAATTGTAAAAGTGTTCAGTGAATTTTATACAAGTATCAATCTTCATGGAAATGGCAGATTTGAACTTATATATTCAATTTTGATTACCTACTACTATGCACAGTATTGTGCTGAATATGCAGATGCAAGATTACTCTACGAATACTATTTTCTCCATTTCAGTTCTGAACCCATTAAAAAATATAACCAAAAAAAAAAAAAAAAAAAAAGACTCCAAGGATACTAATTCCTTACAAAATCCCATCAAGGCTCCTTGTTCAATTCATAGACCATCTATTCTCATAAGACTACCAAGTAATAGTTCTAGTATTCACCAATGAAGACCATACTTTTTTTTTTTTTATAACAATACTAATAAACATTAATACAACAAGAAGGATTACAAAGAAGGGGAAGGAAGAAGGATTTGGAAGGGAGAGTCTCAAGCTGCAGGGCAGCTCTGCTAGGCTGATGGTCTACAGTCCTTACTGATCATGGAAGTCAAAGCAATGGGCTGTACAGCTAAGCCCACCATGCTCAGTCACTGGCTGGAATCAACTGGGGATAGGAAAGCCTCAAGGAAAGCATAATGTCATCCAGAAGGCAACATGGTGGGCTGACTCTCAACTATGACCCCTACAGCAGGAGATCAGAGTGTTGTATTTTCATGACTGCCATACGTAGTATGGTGATAATAACTTTTTTCCTTTGGGACTACGGTCCAGTCAATATAGTTATATATTGATTTAAAAAAATCACATTTTTTTCATCTGTAAGTAGCTTTGTTTTATCTTCACACTTTAAATATACTCACTATGCAACAATACTGTATTGATAGATATTTTCAGTTCTTTGGAAATATTGCATGTTTTTCTAGCTTTCATTTTGTAGTAAGAAATCAGCTTTCTATCTAATTCTCTATCTTAAAGTAAATTATCTCTCTAGTTGATTTTAACATTTTTGTCTTTGATATTATGCAGCTTCATCACAACGTGCCTAGATATAGATTTGATTTATTTATCATAAATTTGCTGGCTTTTCTGAATCTGGGCATTTATTTCTCCTACCAATTTGGGAGGTTTTTTTTTTTTATTTTTTTATTCCACCTCTATTATCTCTTTCTGGAACTCAAGCATCATATTCAACCTTCTCCCTCCAATTGTTGGGAGGTATCTGGGGATAGATTTTACTCAACTGAAGAACTGATTAAAAATGAGATTTCTAAAGATATCTTACATTACCTCAAGAAAGTAGTAAGGGTTTTATTTTGGTACTAGAGATGTATGAGCAGAGTCTGGGCATACATGAGGAATACCTTCTTGATGATATTTAAACAAGATAAAGGCATATTTATAAGATAATGTTTAAGTTCTTCCAAACCTTGAAATTCTATTATGTCAATGAAATAATGTCTAAATAATTTTATTTCTAATGCCTCAAGTGTTGTTAAATATAGTACTTTAACTTAAATCCCATAATGATATGTGCAAAAAGGGCCTACCTTGCCATTCTTTCAAGTATCCTAAAATTAATTTAAAATGTTCTAGACAGTTGACCTTGATGTTCATTCAGCATGAATTAATGTTGACACGTGTAGTACAGTTACCTGTCAAAATTATTTTAGATTGCCTCTATGTTCTTGTGAAGCTTTAATCAATCTAAAAGCATGTATTAAAAAAACAAATCTTTCCTCTTTGGCTATAGTTCCCTTTTATTGCTCTGTAATTCTTTTTTTAATTCTTGCCAGTAGGGTCTTTGAAAAGAAAAAGATACCAAAAATAAAGCAAAAAAGAAAGAAACAAACATAATCAAAATAATATAAGTGAAATATTTAGTAATTAGAAAGAACAAATACTACTCTTTTTAGTGCAATTGCTTGCCTTCAGAAAGGATTTCTACCACCACCTCCCAGATTTCCTATACTCCTAAAATTCATAAGATAATTTACACCATTCTACTTTCTCCCCATACTACTAAAACTGTCTTTATTATCACTTCTTAAACAAAAAACAAAATGAATTAATATATGTAGAACATTTAAAACAATGCCTGCAGCATAATAAGGATTCAATAAATGTTATTATTCCACTTTAACAGAGCTGCAGTGTCATATGACTCCAGGGGCATTCCCATCAGTCTGTGGAAATGGCACCCCCAAGGTTAGGTAGTTCACAGGCCGTGGCTGCAGAAAGTGGCCCTGCACTTTAATGTATCTGGCAAAAAGTTATCACATTTTTGTAGAGATGAGAAAAATCTTCTCATTGCATTGTTGTAAAGAAACAGTAGCTATTTTGGCCACTCTGAACCACTTAACAGTAACACTAATTTATGTATGCATTCGAATCAATATCATCTTTATTGATATGTGTATGTATGGTAATTTATAATTTTCAGAAAGTTAAAACTATGAGTTTCATGCAAATGTGGAATAAATGCAAGTCAGCAATTTTATTCAATTCAGAAATCAGTGAGCAAACTAATAAGATGTAAAAACTGATTCAAAGGGAATTTAAAGAACATATACTATGTGTGTATGCTGAAATTAATGTTAGTTAATACTAAACAGATTAATATCCCTTAGGGCAATAAAATGAGATGTTTGTGGTTATTTCTGCATGGCAGAAATTACTTGTATCTTCACTGAACAAAATGCATTATGGACAACTGTTACTGTAGACAAATATTGTTTACATTATCAATAGTTCTATACAGATTAATTTCTAACCCACAAAATTATAAAATAGCTTACGATTAGTAAATCTATTAAATGTGAGATAGATAATCAATGGAGAGACTCCTAGACAATGCTCACTGAAATCTTTTGTTCATTTCCAAGTCATAACTCAGAGAACTACCAAATATTAGGAGTATGAAAAATGCAAATATGTTTGAAGTTACATGAATTGCATTGTCCTGGAGCAGTTTTCTCTGAACATATAAATAAAGGCCAAGTCTGTTTGGTTACTTATTTATATAGTTATATTTATCTTGGAGCTAAGTGTAATATTTATTCCTGAGGAACAATTTTGTTTTTCTTATATAGTCTTCTGGGTTAATATTTTTTGTGTTGTGTGTGTTTACTTATATCTTTAATATATTGCTTTGTAAAAAATTTAAGATGTAAGATCAATGGATAAAAGTAAAAAGTCTTTGCCTTAAAGTCCAATCTTATGTTTACTTTTTAAGCAACTCCAAATAAGCTTATTATTTATACTATCTGCTGTGATAGTTTATGTAATGCTTTCAATGACTATTATCTTATAATGGGGCGAATTTTTTTCTTTCAGACATCTAAAGAGTAAATTTATTTGCAAATTTCTCCCATAGAGTTTAGACATGATCCATGCTGATATATTTTCTTCCTACTGATTGAACTTGAATTTTTTTAAACTCTTATTAAAGTGTTGAATTTTTTGTAGGGTGAGATGCTCTCTATTCCTTCTCCATTCCTTGATTATATTCCAAGGCACTGATTGGCCCATATTAATGGGCAGTCACTGCAGTCTGAAATGCATATGTTTGGCCATACTTCTAATTCCAGCTTCCTGTCACCTCCAGTTCAAATCAGTAAGCCAGTTATTTCTCCCTTGTGACTCTTTTCTTTTTACACGTAGTTAAAGTAGACTGGTTTTCACTTTGGATTGTGCAGCCAGGTAGAGGAAGTAAACTCATAGGATTAGTATTATGGAAAGATGTCCCATTCACTTCAGCAGACTGTGTGCTCCAACAGGGTCTTATTAGGACTCTGAACTTGAAGTATTAGGCACTAACTAGTCCAGCTGATAAAACAGTGGCTGCTCTTTACCCCAGCAGTGTTGCTATCATGTACTTAGTTCTCATGGGAAGCCTGTGTAGAAAAACAATGATTGCTAATTTAGTCATATATATACCTAACAGTTGTCACTATTGATTCTTTTAGCAAACTATGTATATTGGTTAATATTTGGTAAAGTCAGTACATGTGACTATGTTGGTATAAAAATATCCATGCAATGAAAACATTATAAATAAGATTAAAGAGCAAACATCAAATTGGGAAATATGCCAATGGAAAAGATTCTATCTATTGTTGCTGACTTTGAAGGTTTAGGAAGGAATGAGTCAAGGGATGCAGGAGGCCTCTGGAAGCTGGAAAAGAAAAGGAAAAGCATTCTTTCCTAGAAACTTCAGAAGGAATGTAGTACTGTCAATACTTCAATTTTAGCCCAGTAAAATACATTTCAAACTTCTGATTTAAAGAAGTAGAACATAATAATGTGTGTTGTTTTAAGTCACTAAATTTGTGGCAATTTTTTTATAGCAGCAATAGAAAACTAATATACCAACAATAAATAAATGCATTCGCTATTTTGATTTCATCTCTTAAAGTAGAAAGCACATATTCTAAAGAAAAAAAAGAGTAAAGAAAACTAAGAGTCCTGGCATATCTCTGAAATAAAGTTTGAGGTTCTCTGAACCTTGGATTCAGTAGAGACCATGTAATTTCATCTGAAAGATGTCTATCATTAATGCTTCTTTAATTCAAAGAAATGTTTATCCATTGGGCAGATGGCTGTGAAGGAAAACCAAGAAACACATCTATTTTCTGGATACTCAAAGTCATTGAATTTCTATTTCAACATTAAATTAAGTCTTTATTTTTTGTGTAGTTATCTTTTAATTGCACATTTTGGGATACTTCGGCAAGAGATGCATAATTACAAGGTGTGATGTAAGTCATTTTTTTCTCCTTTCTATTTATTTGGTGACTAAACATGGTTGAAAATTATCTTATTTCTTCTGGTAAAGTTTTCAGATATTTATTCTGATTTGGATAAGACTGCAAAAGGGTTTCTGAGCTATTACTTTGCTCATACATTGAAACCACAGCCCTCATTAAAATATAATCATCAAGTTCTATTTTATACGAGAATGGAAACACACAATGCATTTATTGTCAATTTATAAGAAAAAAGATATTTATGCGAGAAAGCCTGCATCTTTAGGAACAAATTACCAATGCCTTCTAAATCTACATGTAACAGTGTGCTACCAACTATCCAAGTCTATGAAAAAGTTTATATTGACAAAACTATGAAAGACTGAGACTTACTTTCAAAGCAATATACCTATTTGCCTGCTTAATATACATAGGCATATAAATTCTTGGGAAAGATAACATTAGTTTTTGAACATTGTTGATGTGGGTAATATGTAATATATATGGCTCACTTTATTTGCTGAAATTTACCCATATAGCTCATTGCTTGCTTACTTCAGATAATAAGGGTAAACAATCCTATGAAACTTGTAGCACCGTGATGAAAGATATCATGCAAACATCCAAGCATTCTGACATCCTTGCTGTCAAAATAATAGGTTCTCACTAGATTTGCTTAAAACAGTAATAGATGACTTCATAAGTAACTGCATTTGGTCAAATTTAACATTTTGAACTGAAGACTTCACTTTAGTAAATACCACTTAATATATGCATTTATGTGTGAATATATATGTACATATATATATAAATATACATGTATATATATACACACAGACACATGTACACATACCATATACACAGATTTCTCAATGGAGATTAAATGTAATCAGAAATTTTTAAGTCAAAATTCATTCTAGTCATTAAAATTCTATAGCTGGGGAGCAATAAGATCATGTAGTTAAAATTCTCATTCTATAAAAGGATTTCTCGAACCCCAAAATGTTAAGAAACACTACAAATCAAGACTAAAACTCAGGTCTTCTCTCTCACACTCCTGGTCTCGTTCCCTCTCCCTCATTTTTCCCTCCCCCTCCTTTCCTCCTTCTTTTTTTCTCTAGCCACATGTTAACTAAAATTTAATACATTCGCACAATTGTAGAATTTATACAAATGATTGAGAAAACTAAATGTTTTAAAATATTATTTTATTAATATTATTTTATTAAATTATATATTATATATTTGATATTATTTTATTATATATTATTTTATTATATTATATATTATTTTATTAAAAGATTAGTTTAAGTCTTTTAAATTAATCTCATCTAAGGCAGATAAAAAAATATGAATATTTCCTAATGTGCTTTAAAAACCAAGGCATATAACTGCATATATGTATCTTGCTAATTTGATTATTTACTAAATCTATCTGTGTCTGCTAAATGGTTTGAAGTTTCAAATCAAATCTGTGATTTAATAATGTCACCATATGAAAATTTCTCATTAAGCACTGATTGATTGCACATGTAAATACAATGTGTTTTTTTTTTAATTTTTACACTTAAAATCATATACAAACCATATAGAGAGAGTAACATCAGTTTAATTGTATTAGTGGCCTTTTCGAAGCCAAAGTCCACAGAGACATGTAGAGAGAGACAACCTCAAGAAATCTCAACATTGCTTACATATTTTTTTGACATTTCTTCAACATTATATACTCCACATCAGCATCCCTTAATTACTCTTTTCACTTCTATTTCTCTTACTCTCTCACAGCTACTCTGCTCTCCAACAACTCTCTTCATTCCTTAATTAAAATTTTAAGAATATTTATAAAACATATACTATTTATATGCCAAACATTGGAGAGAGA
Source organism: Pteropus medius (assembly GCF_902729225.1). Classification (NCBI taxonomy): domain Eukaryota; kingdom Metazoa; phylum Chordata; class Mammalia; order Chiroptera; family Pteropodidae; genus Pteropus; species Pteropus medius. The sequence goes on from NW_024350325.1 coordinate 3,881,360, forward strand.
ATCATGAATCACAAAGAATCTTGGCTCTCATGGTGTTTTTAATCTGATGAGAGAGTAGGATAATTAATATCTAAGTAAGTGACCTAATAAAAATAATGCATATTAAAAGATTGGAGCGCAACTAGTGAGCCACATTACTTCTGGGGCCCCCCACAAATAAGGGCCAAGAGTGGTCTGAGTATTTTCAGGTTTAAATAATGAGAACTGGTGAGAAACTTTCTATCATTTGCAGAGAACTAATTTTTAAAAGTGCCAAGAAGAAGCTGAAGAGGCAGTTTGCTAATAAGGTTGTTCCCAAGGCTGGAAGATACAAGGAAATCCCCACTCATAGTGACTTATCTCAGGGACCTTTGCAGGGCATGACAGCCCATATGTTTCTATACTGTCCATTATAGGATAAAGATGGTGTTGACTACCTGTGGGACTGCCCTCATTTGTGACCTGAACCTCAGCAATCCAACAATGAAAATAACTTGTCCGAAAAAAGAAAAAAAAATGCAAGGAAAGAATGGCCAGAACAAGCAGAATGACATGAAAGAGACTCAAGTATAGCAAATACCTAGAAAAGGATATTTGTAGATTAGCAACATGATATACCAAGCAAGCAATTTGTGAGATGAGTTGAAAGAGAGAATGTTTACTACTCAGATGTATCTTCTGGAAGATGAAGTGTAAGAAATATTCTGAAGCACAGAGAAAAACTGACAGAGAAATCAGAACAAAACCATGACGGTAAAGAAAGAATCTTGGAGAATATAACAGGAGACTTAATATAATATGAAAAGAACTACGAAGAAGAGAGAAAAGACAAATGGTGGAGAATCAATAAAAAGACAAACGATAGGAGATGTTTTTCCCTGAACTAAAACCCTGATGCCATAGATTAAATGGGCTTTTTGAGCTCCAGGCCAGACTGATGAGAAAAGACACCTAAAGATATCCTGTAAAATTTCTTAACTCTAGAGAAAAAAAAAAAAAGAAGAAAAGAAAAAGTGTTGTAAGATTCAGGGGGAAAAATAAAAGGCAAAGGACAAAGAGTCAGAATCTTCATCTACAACAGTGGAAGCCGGAAGAGCAGCTACCAACCACTGTGAGAAAAATGGTGCAGTTCAAGAATTATAGGCCCTGCTAAGATTTTATTTCATATCAGGGTTAGAGAAAGATATTTGAGAAACTACAAAAGAAACTGTTATCCAAGTACTCTAAAGATAACGGAACGGGAAGAGAAGAGCCAGTGGAGAGTAATCAATACATCTTTGCATATAAATATAGATACTCACACACACACACACACACACACACACACAAATGCATGTGTGAGAGAGAATAATACTAGGTCAAATGTGTGATACAATTACTTTTCTCTTTTTAATACTACCTTTACCTAATTTTGAGGCCCCAGCTAGAAGCTGGTCAGTTCCCCTTTTGAGTAGCTGATTAAGTCAACAAGCCAACCACTTCCTTTATCTGGTTCTCACATTCTAGACCACTATACACCTGCCCTAATTTCCCTAGGGCCAGGTACTAGATAACTAGGGACAGTCCTTATGCCTAGGAGCCCTGAGAAATTATTCAGGCTCTAGAGATACAGCAAAATCTAGTAACCACTTGCCATATATAAGCTTCTGTTTGTTGTTACCCTGCCCTGATGCAACACTCTAAGTGTCCCTGCACAATAGCTTTTCTCCTAATCAGAGCTGCAAGTAACAAACAGTTCTGCCTTTCTTCTGAGTCACCACCAGAAGAATCTTTAAATCTTATAAAACAAAATGTGAAACTACAAGGGTTACAGAAGTGAGGAGGAATCGAGAGTTTCATTTTAGGTATATTAAATTTAAGCTACTTACTGGACATCCTACTAGATATGTCAAATAAGCAGTTGAATTTTTTTAGTATGGAGCTTTATACACAGTATAAATCTGGAACCATCAATGAATAATTACAAGTTAAGGAGCTGTAAGACCTGAGATTACCTAAAGGGGCTATGTAGAAAATGAACCCCGGACATGCCAATATTTAAAGGTTGAGGAATGAAGAGGAGGAAGATCTAATGAGAGAGCCCAATAGGAAGAATCCTGGGAGACAGGAAGAAACCTGGAGAGAACAGTATCCCTGGAGCCAGGGGAAGAAAGCATTTAAAGAGAGAGTAACTCTAACAAATGCTACAGATAATGAGTATGGTGAACACTAAGAATTAGGCAAAGCATTTGGGAATACAGAGGTATAGAGGTTTTTAGTGATGTTGATAGAAGAAGTTCCAGTATGGCGTGGACAAAATCCAATTGGAAAAGTAGAATGGATTGTGAAAATGGAAAGTGAATGAGACAGTAAACATAGATAAAGTTTTCAAAAGATTTTGCTCTAAGAAAGGAATGAAATCAGGCAGCAGGTAGTTTATAAGTAAGCTATAGGTTGAGGTTTTAAGATGAGAGATAGTTTATCCTATTCTGATTTAAATAATCCTATGTGGGAGTGGGGAGAAGGGGAGGAAGAGAGAGGGAGGGAGGGACAAGGGAAAGAAAGAGAAGAGGGGGTGGATTTTTGTAGGAAAAAACCCTGGAGTGGAGAAAAAAATGAATGGTATTCTATACATAAATGGAGTGATGGATGTAGAGAAGCAGAAATAGTTCATTCTTATAACCTGAGGAAAGACAGATGATATGGGTCTAGAAACAAGTAGGTAGTTTGATAGAGGAAGAATGAAAACATTCTTTTCTGATGGTCTCACTTTTTATTTTATTTTTTTTAAATTTTAAAATCAACTATTGAAATAAAATGTACATACAATAAAGTGCTCTCATTTTTAGTATATAATTCAATGAGTTTTGACAAATGCATACACCAATATAACTAACTAACAATCCAGATATAAAACATTTATTCTTCACTGAAGAGCCCTTCTCCTACTGTCTATGCAATTTTCCATTTTCTAGGATTTTTTTTTTTTTTATAAATGGAGTCTTTCAGTATGTAGTCACTCATGTCTGTTTTTTCTTCACAACATAATTACCTATCTCATTTTAAATGACTGTTACTAATCTCCAACTGGCCCTTCAATCACTTACTTCCCTGTCAGTAAACTCTTCCACTCTTCTACCTTCTCTTTTTCAAACCATCAATATCTCCTTCACAGTCTTAGCGGCCTCACTCTCAGCAGAAAAGTTGCATATGAAACTATTGGCCCTAAAAACACATATACATAGGTAACACCCGATTTGTTGCTTGTGAATGAGAGTTTATTATAAAATATGGGCTGGAGGGCCTAGCTAGTTAAACTCAGTATGCTCAGTGTTAGCTTTCTAAAATATATACTTACCTCCTATTTGTTGTAAAGTATTATTTAAGAGTCTATTGGATAGTCTTAATTATCATTATTTTTTTTACATCTAAAATAGAGAAAAGTTTAACAATTATCATTACAGGGCACTGAGAATATTTTAACTTAATAACTGAAAAGATAATATATAAAGAGAATTTTAGTAGCAATGTTCTTTCGTTTTTTTAAACCTGGCAGCATAAAGAAGTAATATGCAGATTATTTTTATTTAGGTATAAGATAAGCAAGAAATAAGTAATCAAAGAACTAGCCAGAGCTATCTGCAACAGTCAAGCCAGCAATTTAAGAGACGTTGGCTCTATACATTGACAACTGGTTCAACTCTTTTATTTGAATTAGTCTATCTTCTCTTGGAAAGGAAAGCTCTTCTAAAAATCTTTATTAATACAGGAAACTGGACTATTTGGCTAGACCATGTTTCAATCCACTAACTGCTTGTGTGATTTGGCCAACCTCACTACCTGGCAAGGAAGTTTGCACCTTTTTTCCTCTGCTGCATGCTTTGTCTAGGAAAATGAGCAGCCCAAGAAAAATGAGGACAGCTTTTTTTTCAGCAGTGTAATATAACTAATCATTTCTTCAGTCATAATCTCTAAACACCCAAAGTAACCTACATACAATGCATCACAGCTCAATGAGATTTCAACACTGAAAGAACACTTGCCAGAGATTGAAACGCTAAATAACAAAATAGGATATGTAGCAAGAAGGAAAGATATACTGATATTGTGATTTAGGTTAATGTGAATTGTTCTTGAGAAGAGAAAAGAAAATAGAAACCTGTCCAAATTCATTTTTGTGGTCATAAACACAGTATGACAAATTTTCTACCTTCACGAAAACATCTTGTACTGAACTTTTCACTGAAATAGAAATGAGGCTGCATGTCTGTGTTATACTCATCTACAGCATTGTTTATTCACAGACAGTATCATGCTGGGTTTGATTGATGCTTCCCTTAAGGTGGCTGGTGTCGTTATTATGTGTTCCCATTCTTACCTAGACAAACAATTGATTTAATACAGAAAAGCAAAAAGAATATAGTATGTAAATAATATAATCTTTAAACCAAAACCCTACTGGATACTTTTGCAAAGATTTCCCTAACTTCTTATGAATGAGAAGGAAAGAGAAGGTTGCAAACAAAGCCAAATAGCAGTTGAGAACTGTATAGTAGGCATTGTGTTTTACAAACACATTTAGTAGTCTAGTTCTTTCTAGCCATTACTCTGTCTGTGCTCTCTGTCTGGAAACTTCTTTCCCTAGGAATATGGCATGATTTTTCCCCTCCTTTTCTTCAAGTCTTTGCCAAAACCTCATCCTCTCATAGAGGTTGTCCCTGATCATCTTATCTAAAATAGATGCCACTTCGCTTTATTCTCCATTCCTTGCATTATTATTCATAGCCCTATTACCATTTGGCCTATTGTATATTTATTTGCTTTTGTTTATTGTCTCTTCCTCTTCACTCCCTCTTGCCCCACTATAAAACAAATTTTGTGAGAGTAAAGATCTTGTCTGTTTTATCACATGTTGTATATCCAGTACCTAGAACAGAGCGTGCCACATATTTCTTAAATAAATAAATTCTTCATTCTTCTCTAAGTCCCATTAAAGCAAAGTTCCTTTCTTATAGTATTTAGTAAACTTTCTGATTAGTTGATTAAATGCTTTGTTTCCAAAACTCGAATCTCACAGTCTACTAAGCATTTCTTCTGATGTCACCATATAACATCTACTTAGAAATCAGAGAAAGAAAAAGGGAAAGTAAATTAATAATAAACCATGCAGGACAAACACTGGGAGCTGTAATATCACACATGGACTCTGGCTTGGAAATGTTTATGTAATAAATATATTTATTCATTCCTTCTTTAATCATCCCATACTTATTAGTGACGCCTATCAAGCATTCAAGTAGAGATGTTGGGAAGGCAATAGGATTTAAAACCCAGACTAAAGATAAATGTTTGGGAGTCATCAGCATATCCACATTTAAAACCACGATGCTGCATGAAATCACCAAAATAGCAAATGTAAGAGGAAAAAAGGGGTGTGGGGAGACCAAGAACTGAGACTTGAACATTCCAACATTTAAAGTCTGAGAGGTGAGAAAGAACCAGCAAAGACTGACTGAGCAGGAGTTTCAGAGAAATAAGTGAGGAAAGTATTTGGGGACCAAGTGAAAGTAGTGTATCAAGTAGAGGGAGGGGAAGGTACCTGAGTTATGTGCTGCTGTTAAATCAAGAAAATAAGGACAGGGAACTAACTGGTCACTCGATTTAGCAATGGAGGACATTCGTGACCATATTAGGAGTTTAGATATAGTGATGTGGGCAAAAGAATTGGAAGAGACAAGGATTATAGATAATTCTTTTGAGTAGTTTTTATATAAAGGGAAGGAGAGAAGAGAGTGGAAACTGGAGGCGGAAGAAAAGCTTTTTGTGGGGTCAATCTAACTATTGGTGGTGAACATACAATGCAATATATATATGACTTACTGTTGAATTGTACACTTGAAACTTATTGGACTTTGTTAACCAATGTCACCATACTGAAAAAAAAAAAATCATTGGGGTGACATCAACAAAATCCAATAAATTTCAAGTGTACAGTTCCGCAATATGCCATATATATGTATATACATATATATGTGTGTGTGTGTATATATATATATATGTATATATATATATATTATATTATATGTTCACCATTCATAGTTATATTTCCTTCTGTCACCAAATATTTGACCTCTTTTTCCCTTATGTACCTCTTTCCCTCTGGTAACCACTAATCCACTCTCCGTGTCCATGAGTCTGTGTTTGTTTGCCATGTTTGTTTGTTGCTTTTAGATTTATATCCCACATATGAGTGATGATATCAGTGGTTTTCAACTTTTTCTGTCTGGCTTATTTCTCTTAGCATAATTATCCTGAGATAATTATACTGTTTTCCATAGTAGCTTACCAATTTGCAGTCCCACCAGCAGTTTACGAGAGTTCCTTTTCCCCTACAACCTCTCCAACACTTGTTATTACTTGTCCTGTTGATGACAGCCATTCTAACAGGTGTGAGATGGTATCTCATTGTGGTTTTGATTTGCATTTCTCTAATAGCTAGCGATGTTGAGCATTCTTTCATATGTTTGTTGGCCATTCATATATCTTCTTGAGAGAGATGTCTATTCAGGTCCTCTACTCATTTTTTTAATTGAATTGTTTGTTTTGTTGTTATTGAGTTGTATGAGTTCTTTGTATATTTTAGATATTAGGCCCTTATCAGAGGCATTGTTTGCAAATGTATTTTCTTATTCAGATGGTTGTCTCTTTGCCTTGTTGATGGTTTCTTTTGCTGTGAAGAAGCTTTTTAGTTTTATATAGTCCCATTAATATATTTTTGCTTTTACTTCCCTTGCCTTTGAGGTCAAATTCATTAAATCCTCTCTAAGTCCAAGGTCCATGAGTTTAGTATATACTTTTTCTTGGTCATTGTCTTTAAGGTAGAGAAATAATAACATGCTGTCTTCTCCAATAGTCTGCTTCCCACAGGCCAACTGCAGAAAAGATATGCCTTCTTTGGTTTTATGCAATTATAGTATAACAGAAGCATTAATCTGTTCACTTAAAATGCCAAAATTCACATCATAAGTATTTCTTAACAAAAAAGCACACTAACACCTCATGAGCCAATGTATTGCATTATACAAGGCAACACTGGTTTTCCAACATATCAAAAAAAAGGACCTTAACATTTATGAAAGATCGATTTATTTGGCCTGCTTTATTTTATTAAAGTAGAATGAATATATTGAGTCAGATACCTTCAGAGCACTAAGAAATGTCCAGTTGAATTAATCCACTTTAAAGCTATTATGTAATGGGAATGGTATTGTTTCATGGAACCTGGATTACAGATAATGCCTACTTTTTAAATATTCACATGTCTTTAAACACCAAGGTTAGTAAAATTTTCAATACTAGCCAGTTTTCAAGAATTATCCTTATCTTTTTTATTATATAAGATACTGGAAACTATTATCTTTTAAAATACCCCGAGAAACAGAATGAGCCCTGGTTGCCAGTGTCGGGATCTGTGATTGGGTCCATGTGGCCCAGCCAATGCCAGCGGGGACCCTGGAAGGTTTTTTTCCCAATGGGCCAAGTTTGATACAGGAGGCTTCTGTCAAGGCTGCAGAGCTCAGTGTTCAGTATGCACTGGCCACCAAGCAGACATCCCCCTCAGAATTCATCCTTCTCAAAGCAGCTATTTGGTCAGGTACAACTCTCTGTGACACTTAGAAAATTCCTTATTCTCCTTCCTATTATGAGAGCTTTAATACCATCCTCTCAGAGTCTCCCTCAGAGTCTCCCTCAGTCACCAAACTCCTCTGACTTTGGACAAGTTCACCTTAACCACTGAAATAAGTCTAAGGCCTTCCAAAACCAAAAAAAAAGCCTCTTTTGAGATTTTCTCCTGGGAAACCTACATACACTGAAATTTCTCTTTTCTGCCCACAAATGCACAAAAAGACTCTTATCTATACCCTTGGAATTTAGAGACTTTCAGGACAAAATATTCTGGGGAAGGGCAAAGCAGTGGAGACGTGGCTTTCTCAAATAAATCACCCTGTGGCAATAGCATTATAAAATGTTATCATAGGGTAAACACGAGTCAGAAGTTAAAAACTAGTGTGCCCTATTTAGTTATCCTTAATTGTGTTTTTACAGCTTTAAATTCAGAAAGTCTGTGGATTATAGAAGTTGTTTTACTCACTGCTAGTTGACTGTGAATTCCACAGTGCAGAGCTGAGGTCTGGACCAGCTGCCAGTTGTGCTTTCCGAAAGCATGAAGTGTAGGTATTACGGCTGTGTGGTGTGCAGTGGCATACATCTTCCAGTTCAACTCAGTCCATACCTATTTGATGACCAACTTTGTTATTTGTGCTATATGAAAGATAATCATTAGTTTCCAGAACAGAACTTGCAGTGAATCAGATAGATGAGAAAAGTAAATGAATATTGTTAAGAAAAAGGCAGAGTACAGTAAATACCCTAAGAAAGACAGAATGTGCTTTTACAGAGAGAAGGCAGTATTTGATATCAGTCTTAAGTGAACTTAAAACTCTAGGTCTTGACTTTTTAGTGGGAGAGAAATCAATTAATTGAATATGTGCAGTATTTTAAAGAATAGATCAAATTGAAAAGAAAAGAAAATGTCCAGGGGCATCATAAGTAGTAAGTACTGTTTCCTCAAATTCCAGTTTCAAAATATATGTACATATGTGCCTTGGTCATTATATAAATTATATTCTCTTCAATTATCCTTGGCTAAAGAAGTATAAGAAGTATTTATTAATGTTGGATGGAGTAAAACCAGATAAAAATGAGAGATGGTATTTCAAACAGATAACTTTATAATTTAAGCACAGATAGAAGAAAGATGCAAATTGTGCTCTAGAGGTGATGACTTGTCTAATTTATCATGGCAACCATGCTAGATAGAGTAGAAAACATTCTCATCACTGCACAGAGTGTTATTGGACAGTGGTATTCCAAAGCATGAGCCAGCCGTGGCATCCCCTTGTTCAAAAACCTCCACTGATTTCTCATTACAGCTAGGATAAAACCCCAAGTTCATACCATAGCCTCCAAGTCCTACACAGTATTGTTCCTGTGTATCACTTCGAAGTTGTCATTTTCCACGCTCATTCCCTCAATCGCTGACTTCGTTTCTCTTCCTTTTCAAAGCAAAGCCTACTATCAGACCTTTGCAGTTGTTTTTTCATTGCCTAAAATATTCTCTCGCCTACTACTCTTCCTTCACACAGCTGGTCTGCTTAAATCTCCTAGGTATAACATTAGGTTACCTCCTCAGAGAGGCCTCCCATCACCCGTCCAAAACTGACTGCTCTAGTTATTTTTATATAGCATCGATTTGTTTATATCATTTATGACAGTTATCATAATCTGGATTTATGTCACTTATTAGTGTTTATTGCTTAGTGTGTTTATAGATGGTCTGTCTTTCCTATTGGAACACAAGCCTATTGCCAGCTCTACTCATTACTGTATCTCAAACACCTAGTAAGCACTCAATAAATATTTGATGAATAAATGAACCAAAAAGGAGAAGTAAACATATAGCATTTGTGGGGAAAGAGTCTTGAAAACAAGACAAACAATGTGGAGAAATCAAATATTTTTAAGAAGAGACATAATCAGATTTATGCTTTTGAAAAATTAATCTTATAGGTCAATATACAGTTTGGAAACTAGAAATGGATATAGATTTAAAATTGTATTGCATTCAGGGAAGTTGGATGAAGGGTACATGTGATTCTCTATTGTTTTGTAACTTCCTGAGCATCTATAACTATTTCAAAATAAAAAGTCAAAAAGAAATTACACTTGGTGTTTCTAAGTTGAACACTAAGTTATAGTGCTCCTAATTTATGACCAAAATTACAAAAGTAATGAAATAGAGACTTGTATGAAAAAATAATTAAGAAAAAAATGCATAATATGCCTTACTTTAGGGCACCTTGTTTTACACATTTGCATTAACGTGAGCTTTCTAGTTAGACATTTTATTAGCATATTAAAATTGAGGGCCTTGAAATTTAATAACCAACAATCCATGGAAATACACAATAGGCCATTGCTATATCATAGATATATTAATTAGTACCAGTCACCTATAGATTCAAGTTGTAGTTGATGGCTTGGTGCCTCGTGTCACATTCTCTCTGCTCACCTTAAATTTTAGCCACAGTCACCACTTTGTACTGACTGCATTTGATCTCAAGAGCGCTGTGTATCTTATCAGCTTCTCTGAAGCCGCAGGAAGTCTTTTGGCCCACATGCAGACATAGCCCAGAATTACAGGGGATTCATGACCACAGGATTTCCCAGGAATATGAGACAGGTGCTAGTGGATTAATAATAGCTTTCTGTCCTCCAGGAAGAAAATTCTGGAAGATGTTCTGTGTTTTCCTCAGGGGTCTCAAAGGACTCAAACCCCCATTGCACACAGCAGCAACCTACATAATTGACTCTTCCTTTTTCACACCTTTTGCTTGCTAAGGTTCCCTAACTCCTAAATAAGTCACCCTTACCAAAATCCTTATCTCAGTCTCTGCTTTAGAAGGAACTCACACAAAATTGGAGCCAAATGTGATCCTGGAAAGTAAACCCCAGTATTCAAGGATGAAATACTGAAAGTGAAACACTCACCCTTCAGACAGCAACAAAGATGACAGTGCTGATACAAAGTGGGGTGACAATGGCCTTTGGTATGCTTTAGCATCATTGTTCCTATGTCTCGGGTTGGGATGAAGTTCAGGTGAAAATGAAAGCACTGGGTTATTTAGTAGCTGTAGCACATGAACAAGATGAGGGCAATAAAAATTATAAAGATTGTATGTTAGTAAGTTTTTCTTATCTGCTTTGGAATCCTTAAAGAAAAATGAAGGAAAGTAGGGAAGGAAAGAAGGAAGGAAGGAAGGAAGGAAGGAAGGAAGGAAGGAAGGAAGGAAGGAAGGAAGAGGAAAAAGGAAAAAAATGCATGAGGGAGGGAGGAAGGAAGGGGCAATGCAAAAGCAAGGCACAGATTAGTACACTAGCAACTCGGAGCTTTCTGTCAATGCTGTAAGTGCTCCATGAAACATCTTTCACAGCATTAGATTATACTGTGCTAAATCTCCAGCCCAGGGTTTAATTGAAAAATTAGCAGAGTCATACAGAACACTGAATAAGAGCTTGACAGGCCTCTATACTAAAGTCAGGACCTTGGCAGGGAAAAAGTAGGATCCTGAGACCTGGTACTTCATACCTGAAACTTCATATTCCCTATTCCATTGGGCTAGCGGAAACAATCTTCTCTCCCTTACTGTTGAGAAGACTAGCTTACCTGTGTCTGGATGCCTTGCAAGGACCTTATTTATAGCAGATGCCTTATAAGACAATGCTTATTCTTTCCCAGATCTGCCCACCTTCTCTCATTACATGCAGGCCAGTAGCTAGAGCCATGTCTCGCCAGAGGCCAAAAGGGAAAACACTGTCTGCTCTGGGACTGTTCATTGTAAGAGTTGGAACTTGGCTAATATGTACTGGCAAGAAAATGGGAAACAGCGTGGAAGTGGATCCAGAGGGTGTTGGACTGGACAAGAGATGGAATGTAAAGCTAGATAGGAGAGTTTACTGATATGGGACACTTTCGCATGACTTGGGAATTTATTTCTGGATTGACAGTATATGGCGACATTGAGAAAAATGCTTGAGTTTGCTTAATCTGGACTGTTTCACCATTGACTAGGCCTAAGTTAGGTGCTTCCATGCCATGTGGTCGAGTGTTGTCTTTCGTTCTGACCGTGGGCCACAGAAATAGGGGGTGAGTTGGCACTTCTGCTGTTAAAGTGTCACAGAATGACCAGAGCTTTAGGTGACCTAAATTCAATGTTCATATCTGAACTCACAATCTGTGAAGACAACAGAACACTACCAAAAGCAGATTATAAATAATAAGAGAAAAAGCGGCCTTGTTTTGTGCTGTTGGCCAAAGCTACTGCATTTGATATATCACCTACATTTGTAATTCTCACCATTGGGCCCATAGGATCTTAAGGAAGTTTAGAGATGTTCCTACGCAGCCACTTTTCCATAGGCTTGCACCCATATCAAATACCTATGAACACAGATGCCTTTTAGATTTGACCAATCATATATGACTTTTGGTCTATCTTGCTTTATGCTTGCAACAAAGATCTGTAAAACTAGTTTTATCAGTCCAAAAGCATTTTAAAAGAATTGCTGGTTGGTTCACTGTCTAGAGTAAAACTGTGAGAGGAACTGGTGAATTAAGAAAATCCTAGTGAAGTAAATGATCCCTTCTTAATTCCTCCTTTGTGCAAATTTGGATCTATGTCCTTTAAGCTTTTTGATATTGTTGGACTGAAGTTAGCTGTTCTATACAGTTTAAAGTGTCTGTCTTCACGATCGTTATACCATATTTAGTAATGTTAAAATAATATCACATGACAAAACACCTGTTATCAGAAATAGTATTTAAAGTTAAATTCTAAAGATAAAAATATATGAAAACATTTGAAAATTCAATTAAATATTTTTAAATATAAAAATTATGAAATAAATCTGTGGGTCTGCATTTCCACAAAGTAGATTTTTATGAAAAATAAATATACTTTTTTTTTACTTTTTCTATTCAAAAGCAAAACTATCAAATTTTATACGTAAAAAGGTTAGCCAAAAGTACAAATGCATTTGCATATTCTTCCTACTTAATGTTTTTGAGCTGCTTAGTTCAACCAGATTAGAAGACTTTTCTGTTTAATGTAAAGAATCACATTCCCGCAGATTGCAACAACCGTAAAACAACCTATGATGTCAGGAGAATTAGTTTGCGGTTGCTTTAGTCAACCATTTCAAGTCTGAATGTGGACAGCTTTAAATTAGTAAAAAGATAACCATTATCTCAAAAACTTCATCTGAAAAATTGATCTCTTCCATCTTTTATTTCAATCATGAATGTAATCATAACCATGACAGAAAAAAATATGGTTAAATGTACAGGAAGTCAAGAAACAAAGTCATGAGGAAATTGCCATATCCTAATTCTTGTTTGAGTTTCTTTTAAACTAGGGAAGAATTTAAAAATTGAGACTTTGTTTTCTGCTTATACAATAAGGTAAGTTATTTGCATAAGCTTAAGTCCAGAAACTCTCAAAAAATAACTGTTTGCTCAGGCATAATCTGTCCGTTTTATAGAATTTTAGTGTTGAAAGCACCTTACTGGTCAAATTCAAAGTCCATTATTGTACAGAGGATAGACTCACCAGCTAGCGAGTGACAGAGCTGAGATTCAAACTTCATTTTCCTGAGTATAGCCCAAGACTCTGTTCAGTCGCAAAAATGATGTTTCCTACAATGATTCCAAGACCACTATTCTATGAGATATTATAAAGTGTTACACAAGAAAGGGACCTATGGAAAAATAATTCTAAGAATGCCTGGGTCAAAGTTAACCAGTTTTCTTTGCTATGGCAAGTACAGAGCCTTTAATTTATTGCTGTAGATGGTGGGTGTGCATATCAGCCATGTATGCATTAGGTTGAATTGTTTTGCTATCTAATTGACCTCCAAGGTTCTTGTTTTGTGTTGTTGTTTTTTATATGTTTGATTAGCAGTGTTTTGGGGTTATTTATTTTGTTTTTATCAAAACACAAAGCACAACTCCATGGAAGAGCATGGAATAACTTGAAAATGAAATACTTTATTTTTATTTTTATTTTTATTATGGCGACAATGGTTAATGAAATCCAGTAAGTTTCAGGTGTACAGTTCAACAGTAAGGCATATATATATTGCATTGTGTGTTCACCGCCCATAGTTAGATTTCTTTCTGACTGTGAAATACTTTAGATGAGTACATTATATCTCCAAGTGAAATTTGGATGCTGTCAAGAGCTTTCTAGCCTCAATATTGTGTTCAGTGGGGTAAACTTTTTAAATTGCTATCAGATATGTTATCACTTTGGTCTCATTCTACAATAGCCAAAATTCATAAGGATTGGGGCTTATAAAAAGAAAAAAGATAAATTATTTCATCAGTTTCCTTTCCAATGTTACTAAATTGATAATACAGTATATCAACTTGCATTTGGGAGATTTGAATAAAAAATTGGAACTTGAAATTTAAAAAAATTGGATTCTGCAGCTAAGAAAAGAGAAAAGATATATAAACTTTTAACAAGGAATCTTTTCTTCACAGTTCTAGGGCAAAGAAGAGGAAGGAAGATGGCAGGGAGGAAGGAAGGAGGAGAAGTAGTTGTTGTTATTGTTTTGAATGCACCTTAAAATACAAATTATTAACGCAACAAGTATCTGGACATCAAAGAGCACTTTTTCACTGCAGAGATGGTAAATGGGTTATCATTCCTGTCAAAGCCCAGAAGTCTGCTTAAACAGATTTCAGATTTTGACTGATGTCTTCCAAATGCTCAAATGCACAATATATCAAATTCTCCTCCTGACAGGCCCCAACCTTACTTGTTACACTTTACATACGTTTACCAACAGCATCCATTATCATAATGAATAAAATGAGTAAGTGACAGTTCAATTATGAGATGTAATGGGGCCAAAGAGGAGTAATTTGTAATTACATTGGAAAGTTTGTTTTTTGACAGGTTATAACATCCTGAACCAAAGTACTTGCTGATTGTCAACTGCTTTTCTAACTTGAGCCAGATTTCTCTCAATGAATAGTAGAGAAAATGAAAATATCAAGGGAGAATTAAACTTTGATTATTGTAAAGGTTTTCTGTCAGTTCTCATGAGCATCCAAAAAGAGAAGCCAATTCTAACCAATCTCTAGTTTTCTTGGAGATAATACATATGCTGTCCAGAAGTGCTTTGACTGGATCTCTTTGGAGTAAGTGTACATATATAATTTTAAAAAAATATTAGTGCATTTTCTTTGATAAAATTAGAGCAACTGAGTTAATTGAGGGCAGAAATAATAACAATTATCACTGGAGTATATTTGAAAGAAGGTAATTAATGTCAACAGTAGTGTGATTCCATAGTTTATGATCAGACACTGGGACTTCTCTATGGCAGTTATGTTAAAATTACTTGTATATTTTCTATTTTGAGCTCAAGTTAATTGATCTGAGGGTGATGGAAAAGAGGGACAAGTAAGGGAATGAAACATTTCCTGACATACAGCACTGTATGTCAGGCATCATATTAAATGTTTCATGTGTATTATCATATTTATCTTCCATAATTTATGAGCATATGTATTAGTCCCATTTCACGGATGAGAAAAATAAGATGTAGACAGAATAAGGTCTTTCTTAACCAGTGGAGAAGCTGGCTGTGTTGCCCAAGTCAGCCTGGTTTCAAAGACTTGTATCTTCCTGCTCAATCACACTTGGCATGTCTGTTTATGGTCTTTATATCCTCAGGAGGTATGCATTTATTTATTTTGAGCAAAAGCTCTTACAAACAATCCATGTAGGGGCTATAGGAGGAAAGAAGAAATACACTTCTAAGCAAGGTTTTAAGAACCACAGATTTACTTCCTTCAGGGAAGTGAAGTGAAAAACCCAGAATTTCATAGCTTCAGAGCCACCATGATTAAAACTGACTCAATTCAGCTCCTGGGCAGGGCTATATGGATTCTAGGGGCTTTTCAGAGTATGTTTCTAAAATAAGATTTCTTCATCTTGAAGAATAAGTGAGTAGTTGAATGGAGCAGAATAAGAGTTCTAGAACTTTTGGTAGATATGCTTTTGGGGTGGTAGTGATGATGTAGGGGTTTCAGAATTTGAATAGTGGTAGAATGCCGAAAGTGTACTAGTAGTAATATAAACAATAGGAATAAAAAAAAAAAAACAAACTGATGACTGTGCAGAAAAACAATGGAAATGCATTTTGTCATAGGGTCACCTTGCCAGAAAGCCACCATGAACTAGGCAGAGCCATGGAGCACAGTTTCTCTGGGCATCACTGAAGCTTTTGGTCTTATGATTAAATGTAGATACTTTAGAAGTAGTCTGAGCACTCTGTCAGTATTGATGGGACATGGAAGAGAAAGCAGTTTGTGAATCTCTCTAGAAAGCTCCCCACCCAGTTAAAGTATTTAGATGGATTCTAAATTCCAGCAAACCTGAAACCTCAAGTAAGGGGGCCAAACATCAGAAATTCTGCTTCATTAGTGGACACACACACATCTTTCTTTCTCTCTCCCAAAATAATTTTGCTTTCTAACTACCAATTTCCTGGGGAGAAAGAACAAAAGAAATGAACCAATCTCCGTTGAAGAAAAAGCATAGCTCATCTCCTCTTTGTCCTTGCTGCCTAATTAGGCTGTTTATGAGAAGGTAGGAATAAGCAGAATATAGGGCCAAAATGGTCAGGTCACTTTCTTGGGAATATACTGCTTATCTTGATATCTTTTAAATTACAATTCTTCAAGAACCTGTTGTATTACTGAATATACTAAATTGGTTATTTTGATATTTTCTTTTCCAAGCAATTTGAAGTGATCTCATTTCTCATTATATCTTTGAAGATTTTACATATTTCCTCTGCCTATACAGTTTTCACTTGTTACTGGAAACCCATAAAGAAATAACTGAAATTTTTATGGAAATATTTAAGGGTAATTGTTTCTATATGACTCTATGTATTCAAATTGTTTCTCAGGCTATCGCAGGAGATTAGGGCAGCAACACTGCTTTCTGCACTTGGTTCACAATTTCACATAAGTAATAATTCCAAATATAAGGAAGCAGAAAAGAATATAATCAATAGCCACATTTCCTGAGTGCCTTTTTCTTCTATTGTGTCAGACCTAGCAAATACTGTATGTGGAACTATAATGCATAATGCAGCCAAGAACAACTGAACATTAAGGTTGAATATTTTTAATCCATAGGAATAAATATTTTTTTTATTTTCAGAATAAGCAAAGTAAATTTAATGTTTAGCAGGTTTCTTCAAGGCAATAATTACTCTCATTGTCAGCAGAAAGAAAATTTATTCCCAGGAAATCATAAAACCCAAACATGTTCTTGGAAAATAAATGGCACAGTCACACTTTCCAAATGACACTGGCTTCCTCTTGGCATCGCAGTTCTTTAGTCACAACCACTTACAAATCTACAGTGCAAAGGACATGAAGCAAAAGGCAACACAAATCCTATTTCCATTTCCTTGCAACAAAGAAAATTTGAGTGTCTGGTTTGGAAAATAGAAATCTTTGTTGGTGGACTTCGTAATTGACTAGGGTACTACGCATTTGCCTTCATCAAATGAGGTTCTTTCAAAGCGTTATGAAGTGGGCACACAGTTCATTTACTGCAGAAACTGTGACAATGAACCACAAATAAATCCTAGTAAACCAAAGAATAGCCTATTCTACAACACAGAAACAAGTGGAGGATTCTGGGTCCCTCAAACTCTGGAGTCATACATATAAGTCCTCAGGCTAAAGTCTGAGAGATAAGGATAGGAATTTGCTAAGTATCCATTTGTTTGTCTTTTTTTGCTGCCCTTAGTTCCTGACCCCATTCTTTGAAGTTTAAATTAGTTGAACAGCCTTGGGGAAATCCTCAGAGAGATCTTTTGTCTTTATATATTAGAACTGTTTGCTTCTAGATTATTCTTCTGTGGAGGAGTTAGACATCAAAGTCCTGATCCTTATTATAAATGGAGAATACCACCTCCCAGTCTTATTTATTATGCTTTCAGAAATTCAAAAAGGAAATATTTGATTACTCACAAATAAATAGTGTGATATGTCTGGATCTGTGCTGACCATTGACCTTGCCCTCAAGGGTTTTACATGCTTTTGTCTTTGCAAGACTGAACAGGTAATTCACCAAATGCAGTATAAAGCAACAGAGGGTAAACAGACTCTTAGGAAAACACAGAAGAGGGAACAATTATCTCTGTATAAGAGGTTTAAGAAATGCTACATAGAAGTGGTGACATTTTAATTCTCCAAAGAAATGTAGTGGCTGGGAGTAGAGCACACAGATTGGAAAGGCAGTGCAGCAAGGGGAATCATAAATGCATTTGCATATAAACTGAAGTATGTTTGGGATGAGTAGTTCACTTTGGCTATAAAATGGCAGTTATAGACGGGAAAGTCAGAAAATGAGGTAAGAGATGCATGTTAAAAGCCAAGGTATGAAGGTACTCGGCAGCTATTCCATACAGCACAATGGCTGGTTTTAGTAGGGTAAAATTATGATCTCTTCTCTGCTGTCTACACTTTGTTTCTCCCACCAGTTTTTCTATGTCCGTTTAGATACTTTATTTCTCTTATTCAATAGAGCTATGTTTACAATAGATGAGCAGAAATGTACGGTGTCTGTGGAGATAAAAATCTCCATCCTTTAAGTGTTAAGGCATGAACAAAAACAGTAGTATTTATGGAAGCTATCTGGGCTATGGATCATCGTTTATAAATAGACTAAATTTTATTGAAGTACTATAAAGAGTCTAACAGATAAAGATAAATGTTTAACTTTATATACAATTTTTGCTTCCGTTTAGTATATAGAAACTTGTAAAGAAAGTAACTCCCAATCAACTAAAGAAAGCCAGGTAAAATACAAAGTCATGAGTTTTTATGATCCCAGCAGACAACCGAGGTCACAAGACAACATCATAACCTGAATTTCCAAGAGAGACAGGATTTTCCAAGCATGTGAATTGTACCACCTGTGGTAGATCACAAGGAAAAGAACTAACCACCATAATGTGGGCAAGGAGAAATCAGCAAAATTTTTAAAAATCATTAAAGTATGAGTATGTACTAGCATGGCATACTCATACACAAGGGAAGTTAACCCCTGGCAACCACCATTCTGTTCTCTGTTTCTATTAGTTTGGTTTGTTTAGATTCCACATGTAATAGAGATCATATAGTATTTGTCTTCTCAGCCCGACTTATATTTACTGAGCATACTGTCCTCGAATTTCATCCACGTTATCACACATGGCAAGACATTTTTTTATGACTGAATAATATGAATATTATATATATATATATTAAATATGTAACTCACACATTTTCTTTATCCCTCATCTTTCAATGGACACAGTTTGTTTCTATCTCTCGGCTATCGTAAATAATGTTACAATGAACATAAAGGTGTAGATAGGTCTTCAAGATAGTGATTTCATTTCCTTTAGATACATACCCAAAAGTGAAATTGCTGGATAGCATGGTAGTTTCATTTTTAATTTTTGAGAAATTTTCATATTGTTTCTATAGTGGCTATACCAGTTTAAATTCTCATCAACAGTGCACAGGGTTCCCTTTTCCCCATGGCACTTGTTATCTTGTCTTTTTGATAACAGCCATTCTTATTGGTGAGAGGTGATATCTCATTACAGTTTTGATTTGCGTTTACCTGATGATTAATGACATTACACCTTTTCATGTACTTATTGGTCACTTAAATACTTTCTTTGGCAAAATGTCTATTTGGATTCTTTGCCCATTTCTTAATTGGATTATTTGGTGTTTTTTGCTATTGAGTTGTCTAAGTTCCTTACATGTTTTGAATATTATCCCCTTATTTGATATATAGTTTGTAAATATTTTCTCTCATCCATAGGTTGCCCTTTTCATTTTGACAGTCCAGTTGTTTATTTTTGCTTTTGTTGCTTGTGTTCTGGATGTTTTAGCTTTAAAATATTGCATTATCTTCTGCCATGTATTCTTCTAGGAGTTTTATGGTTTCAGGTCTTACATTACATTTTAATCCATTTTGAGTTAATTTTTGTGAATAGTGTGAGATAGTGGTGCAGTTTCATTCTTTTGTATATAAATGCTCAGTTTTTCTAGCACCATTTATTGAAGAAACTATCTTTTCTCCATTGAGTATTCTTCACTCCCTTGTCAATTATTAGTTGTCTGTATATGCATAGGTTTATTTGGGGGCTCTTGTTTCTGTTCTATTGGTCTATGTGTTGTTTTCTATGCCAGTACCATATTGTTTTGATTATTATAGCTTCGTAATACAGTTTTAAATCAGGAAATGTGATGCCTACAGCTTTGGTCTTTTGTGGGACTGTTTTGGCTATTTGGAGTCTTTGTGGTTTCATATAAATTTTAGAATTGATTTTTCTATTTCTGTAAAAAATGCCATTGGAATCTTGATATTTCATTGAACCAAAGAAGGCTTTGGGTAATATGAACATTTTAGCAATATTAATTCTGTTGATCCATGAACATAAACTATCTTTCCACTCTTTGTGTCTTTTTTAATTTCTGTCATAAAATACTTATAGTTTCCAGTGTTCATATTTTTCACATCCTTGGTTAAATTTGTTTGTAAGTATTTTACTGTTTTTGATGCTATTGTAAATGGGATTATTTTCTTTAGCTTTTTAGGGTGAAGGATAACTCATTAGTAGTATACAGAAATGTAACTGATTTTTATATATTGATTTTGTACCCTGCAACTTTACTGACTTAATTGATTATTTCTAACAATTGGTATAGTCTTTAGGATTTTCTATATATAAGATCATGCCATCTGTAAAAAAGATGATTCTTTTCTTCCTTTCTGAATGAGATACCTTTTTAATTTTTTTCTTGCCTGATTGCTCTGAGTAGGACTTCCAGTGCTATGTTGAATAAGAATAGTGAGAGTTGGCACCCTTGCCTCATTCTTGATCTTAGAGGAAAAGCATTCAAACTTTTACTGTTGAGTATAATATTAGCTATGAGTTTATCATATAAGTCCTTTATTACATTGAAGTATGTTCCTCCTGTACCCAATATGTTCAGAGTTTTTATTATTAATGAATGTTGAATTTTGTCTAATGCTTCTTCTGCATTTATTAAGATGATCATGTGATTTTTATCTTTCTATTAATGTGATGTTTAACATTGTAATATGAGCACATGTAATTACAGAGATATTTAAGAGAAGTACTTAAATTGATTCCAATGTAAATTTCAACCATATTTCTGAAAAATATAAGAAAAATAACAGTCCTAAAGTTATCTGGAGTTATATATATGTGAGAATAATCAAGAAATTTTTAGACTTGAACTACTAGCTATTAAAACATTTTGTAAAGGAACAATTAAATAATTTGAACTTGTATAAGAATAAAGTATTTCAGTAAACAGAAAGTCCAGGAGCATATTTTATCAAATAAAATATTGTGGGTTAAGGTAAAGGTGACATTTTAAAGCAATAATTAAATGGTAAATTATTGAACAAATGCTGCTGCGATGTTTGTTTATTACAGAGTATGGTTGTATGTGAGCTCACAATATAAAATACAAATAAATTAGATTTCATTCCTATAAAATAAAACCATAACTGAATTATAAGAAACTAACATAAATATCTGATTTCAGGATAAAGTGTATTTGCAAGGTAAATGTCTAATATTAGCAATGTGTTCATTGAAAGTATAGGTAATAGAAAAACTAATGAGAATAAAATGACTATCCTAATTAATTTGGAAAAGGACTTCTATAGACAAACAATATAAAGAAAAAAACCTAAAGCCAATAAACTTAAGCTATTAAGATCATTAAATTTATTAAGAAAATTAATTTATTAGCTATCAATTAAAATTAAATAACTGCAACAATGAGCTACACATTTCCTAATGTCAAAACAGCATTGTTTTAAATTATAAACCTGCTACTTGTCAAACAAGTGATGGGACGTGCACTCCTATATTTTAATGAGAAAGTGTAAATTGGTTCTGCTTTTCAAGAGAGCAAATTAGAAGAATATATCAAAAGCAGTAATGCTCACACCTTCTGACCTTATAATTCTGCATCTATGGGTTTATTCTAATGAAACATAGCCGGAGATGTTCACCAGGCTTCATGTGAAATAAAATTAATCATAATGTTATTTATAACAAATAAAGAAACAATCCAATACAAAGGGATTAGTTAAATAAATACTAATATAGCAGTGGCATGAACTATTGCTCTTGCAGTAATTAAAATCTTGCTTTCCTAGAATAATTACTGACACAGGGAATGTTTATGGTATAAATTTCTTTACTAACGTATATACACATAAGGAAAATATATAAAATAAACTTGTTTATTTTTGAGTAGAGAGTATAAATAAGTTTTTAAATACTTATTGGTTTTGTGTATATTTTAAGTTTTTAAATAATCGCCTACATTTAGATTCTCTAATTCCATTCCTTCCCTTTTAACTTAAATGTACTCCATCAGGCTTTGCCTGTATGAAACACCATGAAGCCACTTTTGGTAAGTACAACAGTAATGTCTACTTCGCTGAATCTAGTGGTCAACATTCAGTTTCTATCTTAACTCGAATTATTGCAGCATGGACCTAGTTGATCACTCCCTCTTTCTTGATATACTTTTTCACTTGGCTTGCAGGACACCACATATTCTTAGTTTTTTTCCAAACTCACTGCCTTCCTATTCCCAGTCTCCTTTGCTGATCCCTCCTCTTCTCCCTAAGAGCCTACAACTCAGCTCTTCATCTTTACCCCAATTCATTTATTTATATTAACATCCATGGTGATCTTATGCGATCTTACAACTTTAAATATCACCTACAAGCCCACAACACCCAAATGTACATCTGTAGCCTACATCTATGTACTACACTTTAGAATCATATATTCAACTTTTAAAATCCACACAACTACTTTAATATCAAGTAGTATATACCTCAAAACAACAAATATGAAACTGGACTCCTGGTATTACCTTCTCAAAGTCTGCTCTTTCCGCATTTTATTCTCTTTTATTCCTTCCCCACCCCCTATTCTCTTCATGTCTAATTTCAGAAAATAAATGTAGCTGCCTACATCCTAAAATATATCCATAATCAACTATTTCTCATCTAGTGTACAGCCTACCACTATTCGTTTCCTGAGTATCTGCAAATCCCACTAACGAGTCTCCCTGACTCCTCCATTGCTTCCCAAGAATCTATTATCAACACAGTCATCAGAAAGATCTTTGAAAATATAGGTGGATCGTCTTACTCTTAAGACCTACAAAAGTTTACTCATTTGATCTGGTTAAAAAGAAAGACCTCACAATGACTTGCAAGTACCTATATGAGGTGTTCATACCTCAGCCTCACCCCCATTATCTCTTGATCTTGTCTCATTCCTTTCCGTCTCACTCATACTGCTTCATTCTGCACTAGCCTCTTGCTGTTCAAATATATGAAGCCTGCTCTTACCCCAGAGCCTTTGTACTTGCTGCTCCCCTCTGCCTCACATATGCTTCTCTAAATAATCAAGAGCTAACTCTATCTCTTTTTTATTAAGGTTTTACTCACATTTTATCTTCTCAAAAACCTTGAAAATTCAATTTAAAAGCAGAACCTGCCTCCGAACACCAATTCTTTGATCCCTTTTAACTTGTACTAGTTTTTTTTCCCCCATAACCAGGATAAGCATTATTATGGTTAAATCTAGGAAAGAGAGGCCCCTGACCTAAGCTCTACATTTAGAAGATGCCATTGTGGACTTTCTCCATCTGAGCCCTCCCCATAGGGTGAGGAGGAGTTCACAACCCCAAAGGGCATGCCCATATGGAAACACAGGCCTTCCCCTTCTAGAACAAGATCCAAAGAGGCATCCAAAAATTTCTTACCATCCATCCTGTGAGATCCTCTCCTTTGTGCGTGTGTCCCCAGGAAATCCCATGACACTAGTGTGTGCATCTTTGAGTGAGAAGTGGCCAAGGAGAATCTGTTGAGGGAGGTATTTGGAGTTTGGAACATGTAGACTGGAATGTCACAGGAGTGTGCATAAAGCTCTCTCAATGTGAGATAAAGTGGGGCTGAGCAAGGAACCAGTCTCTATTTACCTCCACTATCTTGTCTTGAAACTGAAATGGCTGAGAATCATGAATTGACACTTTTGGAAAATGGATATATTATGCAGCAGGTCTGAAATCCATTTATTCCTTTTAGATAGCTGTTGCTAAAAAGTTCTTGGTTAATGAAAAAAGAATTAGGCTGGCTTATTCCACAACTCACAGTTGTGATTTGCTTTTATTTAGAATTTCTTTTATTTCTTTCTTCTAAGCCAACAGCACTAGTCAAATATATACAGATACACTTTGACAAGGAAGGAATTTTCATATGCTGCCGTTGAGAATATAAAACTTTTCAGAAAGATAATCTGCTAATATGTATCAAAAGTCTCAAAACTGAATATTTTTTTATCCTGAAATATCACTTCTAGAAATGTATCCAAAGACATATAGAAGATACTAATATTTTCTAAGAAAACTCATGCTACGATTGCCATTGCATAGAAATATTATATACCACATAGGTATCGATGAAGTAAATTGTTAATGTTCATGATACATCTATACAATATAAAACCATACAGCTCCTAAATATTACATGATAGCATAATATTTCATGCCATAGAAGTATATTTATTCTACATTAAGTAAAAAAGTCTGGGTAAAAATAAATTGAATATAATCTTTTTTCAAAAGAAGATAGAAATATTTGTGTATTTATAGAAACATTTGTTAAATATGTAGCCCACAGTTAACAGTGGTTGCCTCTAAATGGTGACAATACAATAATTTTGTTGTTGTTTTTTTAATAGGTATATTTTGTAAAATAAAGTATTGAATTTTTATAAGAAGGCATCTGGGCATTTGTCAATTTTTTTAATCAGATGAGTTATGTTTTTAGTAATTTATAAGATATCAGAAGATTCGAGTCTCTCTAGTTGATCTGTGCTTACTCTAGTGCCTTAAAATAATTTTAACGGTATCTTATTTGTTTTTGACCTTGGCTTTGCATTACATTTTTAGTTTTATGATTAAATCCATTTTTCTCATGTATAAAATGCAAACCGTAGTCATTATTCACAAGGTTGTTGTGAGGATTGAATGACATAATACATGAACATAGCCAAGTAATGAAGATTATTATTTTTAATATTTTTATTTTTTACAATTAGAAAATAAGAAATTTGAATGTTTTCTAATAGAGTACATACTTACATCTGTCTAATAATAAAAATAAGTTATAATCTGGTTCTAAAAATAAATGAAATATTTAGAAATATCGTAGATATAGCTTTAAATGTTCAATGCTTTGACATTTAATATTCATGCTATTTTAATTATTTCTCCACAAACATCACTTTTTTAAAACTTTGTTTCTTGCCATCAATTCTGAAATAGTCATAGCATTGCTAAACATTTTTGGACTCACTTCATCAAGAAATGGAGTATTATTTAATTGCAAAAAAAGAAAAAAGATATTTTCTTTGAAATATTTTGCAACAAATCAGAATTTTTAGCAATGTAGGAACAAGATCTTAAGCAAAAAATACATTTAAATGATCAGATTTCAAGACAGTTTTTCAGAATCAATATAAATACTTTATGCTAAAAATTTTTTAAAGCAGATTTTGCTTTGTGGTAATTGTACAAATAAATGCCAGAGTGTATATTTTAAGAATTTTTTCTACAGTTGATATTTTCTCTGTCTGGAACTTTCTTTTACCCAGACATCAGGCAGCAGTTTGATGAAAAGCCATTGCTCACATAAGCATGAAAAGACTCAAAGTCATTGGGAAATTCCTGGCCCCAACCACCACCCTTTCAATTTTTTTCAAAACAGAGAAAAAAAATACATATGTGTGTGTGTGTGTGTGTGTGTGTGTATACATAATTATTAAAATCCCTGGCCCTCTTACCTAAAATGGTCATCCACTGCCACCACCACCACCACATTTTTACACATGATCCTATCCTATCTTCATAGCATTTGAAGGGGCTCTCAAAATGATATCATTTATTTTAATTTTTTAAATTAGAAAAACTTATTTTGCCTGATCATGTCACATCTCCATCGCGTAGAATAAGAACGAACAGGTTCTGTAATGAAAAAACTAATTGTGCCTACATCTGCATATTCCTCTGGTCAAGATTTATAGTATTTTAACTCTAAATATGGTTTCTAAATATTAATAATGTGATTGTGATTTTACAGTGATTTTCTGCTGAATCTATTAAATTGTAAAGGAAGGACCCAACTCTATAAGAATTGCAAAAGTAGAGTGTGAGCATAAAGTGTTTGAGTATAGAAAGTGAGACCACTGCCAACTTAATTTACTGTTGGAAATTCGGAAATGGCAGTCAGCTTTGAGTTCTACCAGAAAAGGTTAAAAAAATCTTTAATTTTTCTCAGATGAGAAAAAGAAATTTACATCATTTTTATTCCTGCAATTATTACTAAAACATACTAAAAAATAAATATTTTATTTTAAATTTTAAAATATTTTATTTTAAATATTTTGTATTAAATAAAATTTTTAAACGCTATTTAGAAAAAGGGGAAAGGTAGGAAAATTTTTTTTGCATGTAAGGAAAAAACATAATATTCTTAGTTGTAGGAAGCTCTATTCTTTCGATTTTTCTACTGTAACAGTAAATTTTACAGACTGATTTAATAAACTGCCTCAATTTAAATAGCTATATTTTCTTTTCCCTTGAAGACATCCTTTTTGTGTGTGTGGTTAATGTATCAAGAACAGTAAAACAATTTTTGTGTTAATCTATGGAGGGCTAGGAACAAGCAACCAGGAAAGCATGATGCAAATTTTTAAATTAGTCTTAAGTTCAATTCTCTCAGGAAATTTTAGGCAATCAACAGGAGATTGTTATGAAACAAATCAAGAAAGGCCATAAAGTGTTGTTTTGAAAGATCAATTAATGCACTATGGTGTGTGTACGACTTTACAACACAGCATATCACCTCACGGGGTAAAGGGAAACAATTTCGCAGAGACACAAAGTAATACGCTTGAGCTTTATTACATGATTATTAGCTCATTAAAGCCATTAACACCTTATTCTTAAGTAATTGACATGACTGTATTACTGCTCAGAAGTAAAATGCTGTGTAGCTACCCATTGGCTATAATAAAGTCACTAAGTTATGGATCAAAAAATAACAAAATGCTAAGTGGCACTGGCATCAATAAGAAGGGAGATTTTTGTTTGCAGGAGTAATAATACTTTCATCTGAACCTATAACCTAAGTAACCTAGCACATATTCTTTGCCTATAGATTTTTTTTCTGAACTTTGATTGCATGATTATAATAAAGAAATGGCAAATTGAGCATATGTCTTCAGTATCTGTGAATAAACTGGCAAGTTGGTTGACTGGCCCTTTCAGACTTTCTTTTCTTGCTCCTACTCCTCCTTTTTAAAATTTTAATTGAATATATTTTAATGTTCATGAAAGCTTATGGACCCACAGCACAGAGGGGGTAGCTACTCACAAATCCATAGGTATTGATTGGTAATTGGCAGTATGTACTCAATCCAGGTACTCAATGAGCCATGAGTTTGTCAGTGAAGTTGTTAACAAGCACAGCAATGAATGACAGGCAGAAAGAGGTCAATACAAAAAAAAAAATCTAAGAAAATAACTTTCTGTTTAATGTGTATAAATAAAATCTCAGGAATAAAAATCCAAATTGAGGAACAAAGGGGAAATAATTTTATTTTTAAGGTTATATTGCAATAGCAGACATCATCACATTGACTTTTTTGATCTTTAAAATTCACTTCTGTACTGGTAGAGAAAAAGTAAGTTCAGAAAGAAAATAGAACAGTAAATATTTTATTATCCCAGTTAAGACAATAGTTGGACTTCTGCATATCCTTTATCCATATTTCTAACTAACATAGGCATATATGTTTTTTAGATACTCAAAATATTAGAAAAAAATAAGCACCAAGCAATCAGAACCTATAAACACCATAATCAATTTGAAAAGATTCTGACTGTAAACAATCAATATGACATCCTGCAAAGTCCTCATACCAATCTGATTTTTCCCCCCACAGGCTCTCATTTCATTCATTCATTTTTGTCAACTCCTTTTCTACCCATACCTATCTAACACTTCTCAAAATGTCACCTTATTAAAAATTTTAAGAGGCCAAGATTAGAAAGGTAGGAAACTTATTAGTATAATGTATTGAAAAGACCACAAACTGAAATCAATAAGGTATGAATATGCTAAACTGTATCTACTTATCCTGAATAAATGAGCTTAGACAAAGAACAACACCTCCATGAGCGTCTCCTTCCCTAGATATAAAATAAAAATAAAATAATTTAGAGTTGTTGAAAAATAAAATAATAGCTGTAGAAAGTATAGTTATCCAATAGTAGTTTATAAGTGTTAAAAATATGATGTACAATCTAATCAAACTCTTCTGTAACTAGACTATACTAATACTAATAAGTTAAATCTTTGTATCCGATCAAATAATGATTTTTGACATTAAAACAAGGAGAAGGGGAATAGTGAGGCTTGTCAAACAATTAGGGGATATTGGCGTCCCCTCAGCCCTTCAGAGTATTACCTGTCACCTGTATTCAAATGACTTGCTGTGGTTATGACATGTTGGGAATATTTTTTAGGAAATTTTGGGTTATCATCAGATAATATTAATAAGCTAACTTTAGAGGAGTAGATGATAGATGAATATGAAATAAGAAATATTGGTTTTAATAGCTATTATGATTCATTTAATAAGATGATAAACAATCCCTTGCTAGCTTCACTTTACAACCTGAGTTCCAATTTTGCTGTGCTCAAAGGAAAGACTATTCTTTTCTCTCACACTGACTTTGTTGAGCAAGTGTTTCGGCAGCCAGTGTATGTATGAGCTTTCATGGTGATTGTGAGATGGCTCATTGTCTTAGACCAAGATAGATGGGTGGCATAGGAAAAGTGCTATAAAAAATACTTTTTGAGAAATGCTGCATTGGTGAAAATTATGTAGAATTTGTATTGGAGTTTTACCTCTAACATTAATGCTTAATTTTCATGCTTTTACTGAAGTTTCAGAAATTGAATGAAATAAAATAATATGGAAGGTGAGAGAAGCCTTTTGCCATGATTCTAAAATATGGAATACGAGGTCCACTCTTCTTTACCATATTATCCTGATTAATTATATCCACTTAGTAACATTGAATTCTCATTACACAGAAATTAACTGCCCTTCCTTTCAGCTATATGAGCAATATTGAAAGCATTTTGGCAGTATAATTATGAGCCTTAAAAATAATCATGATCATTAGCACAATAATTATACTTCTAAACATTAAAACAAATGAAATAATCTATAACATAGAAAAATCTCTATATTTATCTGAGAGCTATTTATGTTTCTAAAACTATCGGTGAGAACATATATGGCCAGCAATAGATAAATAGTAATATAAAATCAAGTACATTCATAACATGGGAAATTATGCAGCCAATAAAATATTTATAAAATTGTAATACCAGCATAATATAATATAATAATATCATGTAATATAATATAATATAATATCATGTAATATAATATAATATAATATAATAATATAATATGCTGGTATTACAAAATTAAATAAAAAAGTCACAATAAAAATTTATACTGTCATGATTTTGACAGTGTGAAAACTATTTAAGACAAAAGTTTGAAAGAAATACATCAAAATAGTAATGTTGATTTCTTGTGTAAAGAGAATTTTTTCTACTTTTTCTTTGACTTCTTATGTACTTATTACTATGCATATATTCCCTTTCTAATCAGAAAACTTATAAAAGATAAAATAATATGGGCATGACTTAGCTTTAGCAGTTCAGGGGAATTTTTAAAATATATAGTCGTTTAAAGATTAGATCTCAGAGGGAATTGAACTTTCTAAATAACACTGAAACTGGAATCTTAGCAAAAAAATGTTTTCAATTTATTGCTGAATTATTCCTCCTATATGCCAGTAAATCTGATAATAAGACTGAAAGTCTTTGAAACTTCAATATCAAAAGCATCTTTTCACTTCCTAAATCAACATGAAATTCGAAGATAAAAATGGTGATGATTTTTAAAAATGTACCGGCCTATGTACCACCTTTAGAATTCTTGCTATAGGTGTCTGACATTCTAGTAATACATCGCTCCAGTGTGTCAACCCAGGGAAAACATGCTGATGAGAGATCACTTGCAAGACTGAGAAGCTCCC
Source organism: Pteropus medius (assembly GCF_902729225.1). Lineage (NCBI taxonomy): Eukaryota > Metazoa > Chordata > Mammalia > Chiroptera > Pteropodidae > Pteropus > Pteropus medius. The sequence goes on from NW_024350325.1 coordinate 3,911,289, forward strand.
ATAATAATATGCTCCTTGAATATCTCCTTGACATAACCGATAACTGGAGGAGGAATTTTCTAAAAGAACCTCCAAGAATCTCATGAGAAAAAAAAAATACATGGTTTAACTTTAAGCTATAGATTATCTTAAGAGGTAGAAACATTGTCATGAATGTGTGTATAGGGTACAGGAGATGCTTCATAATCTAAAGAAAGTGTACCATGGAAGCACGGCTCTGAAAAGAAAACTTAAGGTATGAATATCAACTGATGAACACAGAAAATTGTGTGACAGAAACCATATGTAGACCACAAAGCCTAAAAATATCTGTTTTTTTTTTTGTTTTTTTTTACAGAAAAAGCTTGCCGACCTCTGTTCTATGGTGTCACACATTAGCAACAGGGAGAATAAAAGGAAATAATTTTTTTCAGTCTAAAATATGCAAAAGTCACTCAATGATAACTAAATTTACCAACATGTAAACTTCTCCTCAGCCAAGTTAAGCTCACCAAGTTAATGAATCTCCAAGCTACTGTATATATTCCACTAAAGTTCTATTAACAGACAACTTATGTTTCTAATTTACTGTAGTTTTATAAGCTGAAAAGCACAATGCTCTTTGAATGCTAGGTATTATTATTATTCCCATTCTTAAAGCAAGAGAGTTTTATGGAGGCAAAATAGAGTATTGCTTAAGAACATAGATTCCTGAGCCAACAGTTTTGAATTTGAATCCAAGCGTTGTCGCTAACTGACTGTGTTATTGGTCAAGTTATCTTAACATCTCTGAACTTCAGTTTCCCATTTATAAAATGAGGATAAAAACAGCACTTATAACATAGTGTCCCCATAATGATTAAATGTGTTAATAGATGTAAAGAGTATTACAGTGGTTAAAACCATGCTCTATGTAATGTTTCCTAGTAATATTATTTATATGCCATAGTATCAATTGTTAGCAGTCCAAAAATTAACATATTATTCACATCATCAAAATCTTAAGGAGCTGATTCTTTTCATGGTAGTCTGCATTTATAATATTTAAATTAAAGAGTTTGATGTCATCATTCATTCAGATATGGATCGATAAGCTAGCACAATGCTAAGCACTGTGAATGGAGGTTATAATGAAAAGACACAGGGCCTACCCTCATGAGAACTTTACAAAGGGTATCCTAGAAATTAGTATAATGACAAACCTATATATATTACTCAAAAGTATAAACATAAGTAATGCTCTATAAAATCGAAGTGCCAGTATGTAAGCTACAATATACTTAAGCAAACACGGCAGCATAGTAGATTTTTATTACCTATTAGCAGAAATTATGAAAACATAAGCAGAAAACTAAAAATAAATTGCTTTATGACTGTGGAAACTTAAAAAGGTTAGGCTTCTTTTTGCAACATGAAACATTACCCTATGCTTTGGGTTACAAAGATAAATCATGAACCTTTATAATTCTGGCACAAAGTTATTGTATACAATTTTTATGTAATAATCGTGAAATAGACATGCGAAAGAATGCCTTATTTGTCATCAAGTTACTTAAATTGTGTTAATATAGAAAAAAAACAAATTTATAACTATTAGAGACAAAGTTACACTGAGCTGATAAATCAGAGTTAGAAGGCAAACCAAATATTTTCAATGGAAGTTCAGGTCTTAGAGGTCACTCGACTGCAGGCTAAAATGTAGTTAAACACAAGAATAAGCTTTTCTTTCTTTACTCATAGTTTTAGTATAGTTGGTTGCCTTTCAAACTCAGATTTTATAACTCCTTTAAGCCTAGGGTAATTATTTTTAAAAAAGATAAAGTGTTAAGTCTGTTTTATGTAAGAGAAAGGCAGCCCACTCTCAATTTCTGTCCTTAAACTGTGTTATGTCTGTTACTCGGTCATCTGTTACAATCAATGTCATTATACTAAACAGCTAAAAACCTTTCCTGAAAAAAATTTAAAAAATAAGTCTTTTTATTACTGAAAGTTAGGAAATATAAATGTTAAAAAAATTTAAGCGAATTTCTCTAAAATGTCTTAGAATATATTAACCTGTTTGTAAATAAGTGGATGAAAGGACATACCATATTGTGATTCTATAAAATTCCAAATAAGGTAACACATAAGAAATACCTAGAAGATTTAAATAAAGTCCCCAAAGTGTTATTTCTTATTAATCATATATCCTTTGTCACTAAAGTCTTTAACTTGTAATATATCTTTTGTGGTCAGGATACATGAGGCTACTGACACTAGCATAGAGTCAGAGATAAACGAGATGAAGAGAGTATTTAGATTTTTGCATATATTAAGCAGTAATTCTCCACTTGAGATACCCTACGCCTCTGTGCTTCATAAATACTTCATTTAGTGTATAATGGGAATACTAACTTTTTGGTATAATAGGAAATACCTTCTAACCCGCTAAATCTCTAGACAAAAGTCAATCAATTTGGCTTTGCTCAAGTACAATATATTTAGTCCTATACCACAGACATGCCATGTTCACTTTCAAGACCTCAAGGAGAATAATACACCAAGGAATACTAATAAAAAATTTTATGATTAAAATATGCATAATTTCACTTTGCTTTTTAAATAGCATTTTAAGTTCCCGAACTTATGAAATGGTTTTTGTGGCCCATGTCTCAAATAATTTTAAAAGTAGTTAAAAATCTTCATTAGATATAGGATTATTATTGAACTGAATTCTTATGGTTTGTCAGACAACTAAAGATCAAAGTTTATTTAACCTTAAATGAACTAATGATAGGCAGGTACTAGCTAAACAAATTCTGAAGTTATTTTATTTGTAGAAGCATCCACTTTAACCTTGAATCCTTCAAAAATGTTTTTCTGTCACCAAACTGGAGGTAAAACAACTATGCTGCATTTTGTTCTAACATCTGTATATATTCAGGACCATAAATGCAGGGAAGCAGAACAGAAAGTAATTACAGGCCTATATTTACATTCGCTTGTATTAAGACAAGGCATATTGTGAAAGCAATGGGTAACTATATAGTTTACATTTAACAAGTTATCTCTCAGGCAGCTGTCATTCTGGTTAAGATAAGGGAGCCACACATCAAATGTAAATTACTTTCCACCTCATCAATCAGAGTCAAATTGGAGTGCTTAAAAGTAAACAAAAGCACCAGGATGCTCAATTCTCCATGATTTAAGGCAACAGTTGGCATGAATGCTGAAGGGGAGTAAAGAAATACACATGCAGCTCACTCTTATCCTAGACAAATAACTTTCAGGACTTTAATTCAATTAGCCAAATATTTATTAAGTCTCTACCATGGGGAAGGCAGAACAAGCCTCTCTCCATTCAACAGTCTAAAATTTGTTTAGTGAGGAAGGAAATGAGAGAAAAGTGGAGAAAGAGAAAGACAGAAAAGAGCTGCTGTGAGAATACAAATCACTACACAATAAGATAAATATGCTCACCACCATGAAAAGTCAAGGGAAGAAGAGACCTCATCCAATACGGAACGTGTAGTGGCCAAGTGCACATAGCTAAATCAGACCTAAGTTTTAAGAAAATGAAGGCAGTGTAGTATAGAAGCCTTGACCTTTCATAGGAAGGTCCAATTTGGCCACAAGCAAATCTCGAACTTCAAACATTATTAACTAGGAGTTCATAGTCAGTCTGTTTGCTGAATCAACAATTCTGAATTAACAAATCTGGTGTTTTCAGCTGAGCATAATAAAACTTGGTCCCAAAGAAGAAGACCCATCAAATGATGTGTTAACTTTTCTTCAAGTTTTATGGTTTTAGAAATTAAAATTATTTGCTTAAATAGAAAAATTAATCAATTCATGTATTTGTTGGCCTGAACAACTGCACTTACAAATATTGACATAACAAGAGCAAACTTTCACAAGGATATAATTAAATCTCACAACCAAATCGCTGTTTAATTATTAATTTCAGAATGATCTAGAACAATCCCCCTTTTACTGAAGTTGGTTTGGGGATTTTTAAATTCCATTTATTGGATGAGTTGAAGTGATTCTTTCAAATACACTATGCATCTAGCTGAAAACAGCTAAAAATCAGGGCTTCTACAAGAATAAAGGGGATAATGGATATTGGTCTTTTCCACAATGGCTGAAAAAGTTATTATAAAGTGACATTCTTTAGTTCGTGGCTTTTTTTATAATCAACTAAAGTGCACTTTGCTTCGGCGACAAAATATTTAGAAATTTTATCCTGCAACTTCACTCCTGAGAATTTATTCTGAATAAAAGCAAAATATAGAAAATACTAAATTCACAAAGATGCCTATCCCAGTGTTATAATAGGGAAAAACAGGAAAGTTAAATGACCAATAATAGATAAATAGTTACATAAATATTAACAATTCCACATAATAAAACAACATGCAGCAACAAAATATACACTTATGAATTTTATATAGACTCAAGGAGTACATTAACTGGAGGAGTATATAAAATACCTATATACTATTATTGTAGTAATTCAGTAAGAACTCATATGCAAAGAAAAAATTGGAAAGATATACGTTAAAATAATATCAATGTCTATTTTGAAGTGGTAATTTTTACCTTTCTCTTGCAATTTTTTTTCATTTTTAATGCAATTTAATATCAAAATGTGATCCAATCCAAATAATGGTTAAAGATTTTCCCAGTTTCACATTCTTTCAACTCATAGTATACTACTTTTATTTGTGTTTCATGGTCCTCTCTGAACTTTTTACGTGTGACATCCAGATTATATATATGTGAAGCTTTCAATTATATTAAATATATCTACCACCCTGAATGCACCAGATCTCATCAATTATATTAAATATTAACAATTTTGTCACTTTATGTTACTGAGTTTATAAGTAAGTAGAACTTTGACTTAAACATATTGTACTTACTACACTGTTCAACCACTATTTAAAGAATTCTATTATTTGGAAACTGCTTGCTCCTGTTAAATATTTTGTGTAATTGATGACCAGTTTTAAGTTTTTAGTGAGAGCTACGTTTTCTTTGTTTTAAATGCAATCAGTATACTTTGTAAACATGCTGAATAATAACTTTTGTTAAATGATTGCATACCAGCTATTTAAAATTTATTCAAACAAATTAAAGGAATATTATTATGTATTAGTTACTACGTATTATTTAGCATTAGTGGCCATCCTTTGTTGGGTTTTAACAGAGAAGATGTCTGTAATAAATCCAAGAGGTGACAGGAACTATTTAGGTAATTCAGATGAAATGACCACTTTTCGTGTTGCCTAGAATCTGGACAGCTATGATACTTGACTGTGTCCTCCAAAAATGATAAGAGAAACAAAGTGGTTCATCCAAATGACCATCTAACAGAGGGCACTGAAAGTAACATGACATGAGAGAGCAACTGATATTTAACTTTACTAATAATTTGTTGTACTTTTTCATGTAAAAGTAATAGTATACAAAAAGCAAATGTTGTGTAAATTAGAAGAATGATAAAAGAAAAACAATCAAAAATGACTCAGTGCCAGGTTGAACTTACTCTTTGGAAAACAAGTCGGGCAAGCTTTTGATTCTAAGGAATTCACATATGGGAACCATGTCCTCTATGAAAGAATTCAAGCACCCAAAAGACAACCTATAATGTTCCTAACTAGTTGCCAAATCTGACCACAAATCCTTAAATTGAGAGAGGCAGGTTTGTTGGAGGAGCAGAAAGTTAGGGGCAAAAGCAAATCTGTCCCCAAAAAAGAACTAAAAGGTATGTGCTCATGTATGCTTAGGCCACCAAATTAAATACAAATACCCTACCTCTATTAAATAAATGACTTCAAAAATACCACAGACTTACTTAAGAAAAATATTCTCAATAGTAAGAGTCATTTCATTAACATGTATTCCTATCTCAGCTGTGTAAGCTGTCTCTGCAAGAATATTTTTACATCCTATTGTTAAAACTGGTAGAAAGTTCCTTAGCACTGGCACAGACATCATTATAGTTAAGTGTGTAAACAGAATGCCCTCTGCCAGTTCACAGGGGATTTCCTGTCCAATTATTTAGTTAGCCATCTCACACCAAGAACAGTGTCATATGTGGGACACATCCTGACATTATTAATGCATCTCATCACTGTTCCAATTTCATGCAGTTCATTTCATAGTCACTCATATTTTCAACCATGCATTTTATTACCAGACTGCTTAAGATTCAAGCAGGTTCATAAATGAAAGGTAAGATTATTTTGGACTGACAGTTTTGCCAAAGGAAGAAAATCTGTAACTATCAGGGAAATATGTTCAAATGATACAGCAGGTAAATTAAAAAGACAGACTGGTCTAAGCAGATATGTGATTATTAGGATTATAGTTAATGGGTAGGGAGGAAATGGAGGGAACATAATGATATCGGAAAAGTATGAGAACTGGCCTGTTAGTACTTAATGAGGAAAATGGTTATCTTCCTCCAAAGTCCTATTATGCCCCTTTCAGTGACTTTAATTGATTGGCTGGGTTAGTTAATGAGGTACTGTGCACAAGTAATTCTAAGCAAAGACCTCTATTCTTATTTTATGATAGCACAGATTGATTGCAGAGTATTCACTGGAGAATGGCAGATGTTTCTGGATATTTCATGTATTTCGTTTTATATCTGTGGTGCTGAGATATTGTTCGATACTTGGATAGTTGACATAGAATACTACTTTTAATAAAAAATGTAGAGATGTCTTTCAAATTCTAACTGCATGATAGCAGCATATCTCTGCATTTAGTCTAAAGATAAAAACTTTTTAGTAAACATATATTTAATAGAAACACTAAGTGAGAATACGAATATATGGCATGCAGTGTCTAAGAAAATTTAGCATAAGCTCTTCCCCCCTCAAAAATTATAAAACCATAAGTAATTATTAGGCAAAGAAAAAATAAATGAGATTTTAAGCATCATCAAGTATTGGTAGCTTATTTGAAAGTAAAAGCTAGTTGCTTGTTTGTTTACTAGAATACCTCCACAAAATTTTCCTAATGGCAAATATTATACTCAATCTTTGTTGAATATCTTCATACTTTTAAATCACTTATAGTTTCAATAAAATTAATATACCTTATCTGAGGCTGCCATAATAAAATACCATAGACTGGGGGGCTTAACCAATGGATATTTATTTCTCACAGTTCTGGAGGCTGGGAAATTCAAGATCAAGGTGCTGGCCTACATGTTTCCTGGCTTGCAGATGGCCCCCATCTCACTGTCTCCTCACATGGCTTTTCCTTAGTGCATGCATTGCGAGCCAGGGGCGGGGGTGGGGAGAGGAAGTAACTCTCTGGTCTCTTCTTAAAATGTCATTAATCCCATCATGAGGGCCCCACTCTGAAGACCTCATCTACTTCTAATTACTTCCCAAAATCTCTGTTCTCCAAATATCATCATATTGGGAGTTAAGGCTTCAACATATGAATTTGGGGGGATACAAACTTTTAGTCCATAATATTATATATTGTAAGAAAAGTGATTTTGTATCAAGTAAAGAGTCAGAATGCTTGACTTTAAATTCTAGCCCCATGGTATGTGTTTGGTACAGTGCCTGACATATAAAATATTTTAAAAATATTTACTTTTTAAATTTATTAATATGAACTATACATATTTCAGAAGAGGAAACTATAAAATTATTTGTGCTAGACATAGAGATGATGAAGACTATATCTCATGTAGATTGGGTATAGACTTTATTTAGTCTCAGTGAAAACAAAGAAGCTTTAGTAGAGGCAAGAACATAAAAGGATAATTATTTCTATAAACAGATATTTTTTAAATAGTCAAATTGAATGGTGAACTTTAACAATTCATCATGCCTAGCTGTAGTATAGATATAGATATATTTGTATACAATGTCATTTAGTACTGCAAGTATATATAATAATAATCTTGTTACCCTTTATAACTACTTCAAAAATTGTTATTAATCCAGTTCTTTTTAAATTTATTTTTCAATTATAGTTGGTATACAATATTATATTAGTTTCAGGTGTACAACATAGTGATTAGACATTTATATACCTTACAAAGTGATCTCCCTGATAAGTTGACTACTCATCTGGCATATTTCTTCATTTCTCGAAGTCACCTGCTGCGACTTTATTCTTATTCTTTATTCTTAGCTTTATAAATCTGCTTATAATGAAATGTGATATTACAGCATTTAAGTGCAGCTATTACCAATCAATGCAATATCTCAAAAATAAATGGAGAGATATTTTTATTTCTAGAAGTTTCAAAATAAATCTTAAAATATTACATTATCTAAGCACTTGGTGGAACAGAGCCTCACAGATAGGCAAACGAGATTAGAAATAACAACACAACCACAGTGCTGAGGTCAGGTCTCAGCACTATTATCAACTGGCAAATCCTGCTCTAGGACCTGTGTAAAATCCTGTTTGCTTCGATGAAGTGGGTCAGGGCTGTGTACCTGGGACTTTACTCTGTTTAATACATTTGGGTAGGAATGTAACTCAGTAGATTCTTAGGAGTCCAAAGCCTCCCTTTCCCTAAAGCACTTATTTAAGGAGAATTTTCCACCAATTCATTAAATTCTATTCCTTCCAAGTCCAGCAGATTGGAAGTTGTCTCATATATTGGATTCCCTTGGAAACAGACTGAGAGGTTTCCATGTAGAACATTTATTGGTGAGTACTCTTAGAAATACCTGCTAATGGTGGGGGCAGCAGGAATTAGCAGAGAGAGAGAGGTGGACTGTGGTACAGTTTTAACAGAGGCCATGACCAAATTCTTGGTGAGTTCTTAGCAACATTCTAAATTGAAGCAGGAGGATGCCAGTAATCTGAATAAAAAATATAGGAAATGAAGCAGGGTTGGAGCTGAGGCATAGAGATGACTTTAAGGTAGATGTCAAAGTGGAAATTTCCAGAAAGCACCTGGAAATATAGGTAGGGAGTTCCAGGAAAAAGTCATAACTAAAGTTCTAATTTGAGAGAAGGTGAAGGCATTATTCAGAGAGAGCTTAAGGAAAAATAGAGTCAAAGGGTGGTTTGGAGGGTTAATAACCAAGTGAAAAGAACAAAGTCATCAGAAATAGATAAGGAGACTCAGGAGGGAATGAGGCTGTAGACATCTAGTGAGGTTCTATAACAGGAGTAGTAAATGGGGTAAAATGTTGCAATCTGATAAATGGAACTCGGATGGAAACATGTTCATTTGAACTGAAAATTAAAAAGAAATTGTGACCTCATTGAAGACATTTTGATATTGCCATGTGAGTGGAATTAAGATTATTTTTGATATAAAATGAAGCCGTAGGGTAGCAAATATTTAATTTCAAGAAATTTGATACCAGGCAGAAAAAATGTCTGCACAAAGCAAGCAGGCAATGAGTATTTGTTGAAGAAAATAACAGTATATGGGCATAAAAACCAAATATAAAATAAAAAAGGAATGAGCTCTCTGAAATTGGAAAAAAGTACATTCCTTTTAGTTTTATGTGATCCATATTTTATTTTTTTTTTCTCTTAGGAGGCTTGGGAACTATATTGCTTTTGATTGTATTTCATTTTTTGTTATGTGGGCTATTTACTTAGAGAAAAAGGTAGAAAAGCATCATTTAAAAAATTCTTATTAGAACAAACCAGTATCATTTATTTTATGATATGATGCACTGAGAGGAATACATCACCTTCTGTAGTATTCCTGCTCAAAAATGCATCATCTGAATCTCATTATGAGGAAACAGCAGACAAACCCAAATTGAAGAACATTCTACAAAATAACTGGCCTATACCCTTAAAAAATGTCAAGGTCAAAAAATAATAATAATAAAGGTTGAGAAAATGGTTACAAATGAAAGAAAAAGCAATATAACCAGTTAACACAATATATGATACTGAATTAAATTCTTTATTGGGAAAAAGTAGCTATAAAAGGTGTTTATGAGGCAATTGCTGATTATTTGAATATGGACTGGAATTTGATAACATTTACCAATGCTCAAATTTCTGATTTTGAGAATTATAATGTGGTTATGTGAAAATCTTTGTTCTTATGGAACACAATTATTTCAGGATAAATAGGCAGGACATCTTCAATTTACTCTTTACTGAACAGAAAAAAGAATTACAGATGATTGATAGATGATAGATTGATAGACAAATAGATAAATTTGTCAAAATATAAACAATCGATAAATCTGGGTAAAAAATATATGAGTTTTTTATACTATTCTTGCAACTTTTCTGTTTCAAATTATATCAAAATAAAAAGTTACAAGAAATAACCTTGGAAACTAAAATGCAACAGTTTATTTCCAAAGGTAAATCCCCACGTTGGGAATTTTTATTAAATCCAAGAGATACCAATGTACTGCAATCAGTATACTACAGAGCAAATGCAAAAACAGTTCTGAGGAGAATAAAAAGAGTTATTTTAAGTTATAGTGGGCAATGGGAATATAGAAATGAGTTAATTCCAGATGAACAGTGTCTGTGCCGTCTATTGAAACTGTCAAAAGTTCACAAAATCCATTGTCAGAAAATTCATCCACATAAAAACTGCTCAAACTAACAAAAGGATGAAATAAGATCAGCTCACTGAGTTTTATGAACCCTAAAAATTATACTGATTCTCTTCAAAGGAGGCACAGGCAGACCTGTTTTTGTTTTCTTTGACTTTGTAGAGTGTGAAAATTGATGCTATTCGATAGCACATTAATGTGTCTTAATGGTTTGAAAAGAACTAACATAAAAAAAGATATCGAGAAGAGTGTAAGAAAATGATACTGAACAGGATGAGAATCTCTGTCCAAAAACGAGAAATTGATAACTTTTCTTAAAATCAGTTTAAAGCTCACAGTGACAGCACAAGGCATTTAACAGGCATTGCTAATGTTTACTGGTGTTCATGGAAGTCTCTTTTTATACCTATAATGTATTTTTATTCTCAAAGACTATTCCACAGAGAGGCTGAGGTCACCTCACTTGGGAACTAGTAGCCTCAAGTAACAAGTTTATTCTTTTTCAAACAATCAGTTCTCCTTCTTAAGCATCCTAGGTCTGCATGGCTAATTTGACAGGTGACACTCTTGTGAATAAATGACTCAGCTAAATTCAGCAAACTTAGTTCCTGTTACCAATATTACCACCTTTTGCAAAAAACACACACTCACACACACTCAACTTTCTATCACCATATAATATTCTGTAGACATCGCTCCCATGGAATCAGGTACTATTTAAGTTACCCCTGTCAAGATCTTAAAATAAAATACCCTCTGTGTAAAATGTTCAACAAGAAGTAAGGAACAACAGCTATTTTGCTGTAAGTCTAAATGGAAAGCTATAACTATATATCCTTATGTTTTTCTTATAATTCTCCAAATCTACTACCAAAAGATATTTTTCAGAATAGCCTGGCAAAGACAATTACATTTGACTTATTAACAATGACTGTGTCCATATGAAGCTGAAACAACGAGTGTGAGTGATTGTACCTTCCCCGGGAACTAGTGTGAGTGCTGGAGATGCACGGATTTGGTGACAAATAAACTTTAAAAATATATCATCTTTGATTCCAGTTTTTGAGAAGATTGAGTCAGTACCAATGACAACAGATAGTAGTATGTGGTGTATCAAAAGATATTCAATGCTATAAATGAAGAAAATATGGGAGACATTGGTTCTCTTGCTTGCTTACATACTTTAATGAAACATAAACCAAGATTCAAATTATTCGATATGGTAATATTAGGATTTTAAACTCATTTTCTAAAATATTTATACTTATTTAGAAGGAAAAAACCGAAGGGTTGCATTTAAATACTTCTAAATCTTTAAAAATTCTTAAAAATTAAAAAATTCTGATTATCTGATTCATTTATTATTTTCACTATCTTTATAAACTTAAAGAATTTTTTAAAAACTCTCAACTTTGAGATGCATTATTTTCTGAATTATAAAATTCTTATATATTTCACGTGTATTCTCTGCCTCTCCATTTTTCAGCCACAACCCAACAAAAGATGTTATGACTGTAATTAATAATTATCACTCAGGTTGAGAACATTTCAGAATAGCTTTTTCTCATGTATATAAAACAAAGATTCTGAGAGCACTACATTTATATTTTATTTACTTAAAATCATTGCAGAGATTTTTTTTTTTAATCTAAAAGTGTTGGCTCCTGTGTAATTCAGGTCTCACTGTGATTTTGCAACATAAGGGAAGGAAATGTATGTTAAGGTGCCTTAGGCTTGATCCTTACTAGTTCTATTACTTTCTCTAGGGAAGGCTGGCAGAAGAAAATAGATTTTTTTCCCTGCTGAATTTATGCTGTTGAATCACCCTTGTTTTTCAAAGGCTCTCTCTACTTTTAGTTTTTGGAGAAAAACTAAGTTGCTCTGAACTATCTTGTCATGAAGAGAATTTCATTTTCATAACATTTAAAAATGAGATCACTCTATTATGATTCATGGTTCAATTTAATGTTCATCTTTTACATTATTTGTTTATTTTGCATCCAAATTTCAATCTATTAGTACTGATTTTACTGTCGATAAAAAATAAAAGAGGGTATCAGTTCTGAGCAAAAATATAAATGTAATTTATGGGGCAGAACATGGTTAAAAAAACATTTTATTATCTTTAAATAAATGTTTCAGTTGTCTTAATAGAAAATTTAGTAATGGGATAAGAAGGGATATTACTTTTTGATCCTACCACAACATGGAACTATTATTTTTAAATATAAAATGTACCAACGCTGAAAATTAGTAACGAGCATGCATACCTATTATTATATTAAATTTTCATAAAATTGATGGATTACTGACTTTAGAAATGAGTGCTCTTTTACTCACAGATCACTTAAGCAGTAAAACATATTCCATCTTGGATCAAACGTTCATCATTTTGGAAAATGTGAAAGAACAAGAACATAAATCATGTGCTATGAACGGGGGGCACTTGGCCTAATTTTGTTTGTTTCCTTGGTTTTGAATCGCCATGAATTTCTGTCCTAGGCATTGGATAATATACTCCAGTATTGTTCAGAGGCCATTGAAAAGAATTATTAACACCCTCTACCATTCCGTGTTCTCTGATTTCATGTCAGTTTGCTTGCATTGATATTTTTTTCCTGACCTGAACTGAGATGCTGTATCATAGCTTTCTATGGGAAAAAGATGATATTTTATGAATGTGTTAAATGAGTATTGAAAATTCAGAAATAATGATGCGTGCCCAGGGCAAAATTCTGCAGCAGCTGAAGTTCAATTTTAGAAGTCATCCCCCTCCTCTTTTTAATACTTCGTTTACTCTTTTTGGTTTCTTCTGCTCCAGATTTGATCACCCCATACCCTTCTCCCACAGCTAAGTAAGAACTCATACCTAGTACACATATACCTCCAAAGTATTCTATTCTCAATTTTTCCCTCCATTAACATGAAAACATCTCTTTTCTATATGTAATTACTCTATATCTGGCTGTCTTTTGAAAGGTAATCTGAAGAAATCATCTTTGAAAATCATCTAAAAATATTAATGACTAATAACGTCAGCCTTCCAGTGGTATTCAAATTTTACAAATTGGAAAAAGTAAGTCTAAATTCAAATAAATTAATCGCCAATGATGTTATCATCCACATCTAAGGGCTACTATATCTGGACCAGAAAACATTGTGTTGCTGTTGTTGTCTAAAGTTATATCATTCTCAGGCCTACCTACATGTGCTTGATCAAGGACTAAATTATTATTTCTAATCACCTTATTAATTGAACCCATAGTTGGTTATAGCTTTGCTTGACTTTGGAAATGCTGAATATATACATATTTTATTGAGTACCATGTGTGTACCAGAAACAGTGCTACAATTTAAAAAATGATATTAAAAAAAGCAAACACCAAATTAACAATTGCTGTCCTCATGGAATCTACATTCTAAAGAGGAGTCAGGGCAAAAATAAGCAAATACAATGAATCATGCTAAGGAGTACAAAGGAGAGAAAGGAATATCGATGGTACTCGGAGAGAACTGATATTTGAAGAATAGAAAGAGAACTCTAAGCAGAATAATATTTTTTATTACTTAGATGATATAGATGGGCTACAAGAAAAAAATAAATATGAGCAATTTGAAAGAGTCAGTGTCTTATTCAGCTTGGGCTACTATAGTAAACGTTAACAGCATACATTTATTTCTCACAGATCTGGAGACTGGAAGTCCAAGATCAGGGTGCCAGCATTGTAGAGTTCTGGTGAAGTCCCTCTTTCTAGTTTGTAGACACTTGTCTCCTCATCTTCACGTGGTGGAGAGAGGAGAAAGAAAGCAAGCTCTTTCCTGTCTCTTCTTATGAAGGCTCTACCCTCATGACCTAATGACTTCCCAAAGGCCTCCCCTCCTTATGCCATCCAATGGGGGTTAAAATTATAACATGCATTTGCAGGAGACATAAACATTCATCCTATAACAGTCAGTACCTGCCTTCAGTGGATTATATGATGTGCTGCCCAGATTCTTCTTCAGGAATAAAGAATTTATTGTCCAGGTACTGGGGGTACAACTAACAGACAATATTCAGAAGTAAAGATTGACCATTATGGTCTGAATTGTTGGATCACCTCTACCCCAGATTTGTGTGGTGAAGCCCTAACCCTGAGTACCTCAGAGTGTGACTTGATTTAGAGATAGGGCCTTTAGAGAGGCAATTAAGGTTAAACGAGATTGTATGGTTGAGCCCTACTTCAATATGACTAGTATCCTTATAAGAAGAGGAAATTTAAACACACATAGAGACCAGGGATGTGTATGCACAAAGAAAAGGCCATGTGAGGACACCACGGACAGGTGGCCATCTGTAAGCCAAGGAGAAAGAAAGATCTCAGAAGAAACCAAATATGCTGGCACCTTGATTTTACACTTTTAGCTTCCAGACCAATAAAATTGAACAATTTTATATGGCAGCCTTAGCAAACTAATACATTGCCAAAGAGTACAACCCCTTGTTGTGGCATCTTCCATCTAATAACTGGCTGATGTGTGGGTCATTTCAGACTCCGAGCTCCCCAGGGGTTTTGCTGAGGTCTTTATCAAGACTGCATTGTAGGCCAGTGTCTCCCTCTTCCCATTTCAACTTTCTTTCCTCCCCTTCCATGAGTATTGACTAAGAGAGCATTCCCTAATAAACTGCGGGGAAACTAATCTCCAAGCCAAAATTTCCTTCCCAGTTTCACCCACTTGTGATAGATGATGCCAGGAGTGGGCTAAGAAAGAAAGCCCTAAGATAGAATCTGAGAGTTGGATCACCCCTCCCAGATGGCAATGCCAGAGAGAACCCCATCACTGTTAACAGAGCGCAAATAGTCCCTGCCACGGATATAGGAAAGCTACTAAAAACTTTGACAGGAGATGAGCTGAGAAGAGATTGCAGTGGAATAAAATGTACTAGAAGGTAAGATACATCAGGCATTTGAGACTATATGAGGTAGAGTAACTATAAGTACAGTAGAATAGGGTGGCTATTACTAAGCATAATTGAATACTTTGGGAGAAAGATAATTTAAGTTTTAAAAAATTAAAAGTGTGAAAACCAGAGATTGACACACCAAGATGAATAACACCATGGTGCCCCAGTTTTAGTGAAAGCCTCTGGGAAATGTTAATAAATAGAGTACTGACTGAGATCTGGAACACAGTGGATGTATTGGGCCTGTGAACCTGAAGAGTCATTTCCCTAGTTCCCCTAATTTATAACTGAGATATCCCCACACTGTTTCTTACCTGTGAGCTGAGAGCTATTCTAGTGTGAAAAGCCAGTGGAAGCCTCTGAACCTTTTCCCACATCTTGAAAGAAATGGCATATTTCATACCTGGAAACACTGTTATAATCCATATGCCAGGAAATATATATGGTTGCCAGCTTTAAATCGTATCTTAAAAGGGCCCTGAAGCAGTTCTAGGCTGTAGCACAAGCAGGTCTGACACTTGCCCCACAGACCCAGGAGATTCTTTAACATTAGAGATTAGGAGTAGTAGGAAAGTATACTCTGTGGAGTTTATTGTGCATCTTAATGGGAGAAGCACAGAATAGACTCTTAAAATTAACTAATAAGACTCTCTTTAGAGGATAATTAGATCTTTTGAAAAACAATTCCTGGTATATTATTGAACACTGATAGAGGCAGAGTTACCATGGGTACAGAGCTGCCCAAGTCATAAGATCAAGTGAGCCCATCAGAGTCTATTATAACATAGAAGCATTACAGGAAGGCCAGGGGTCACAAGCCACACAAGCCACACAAGTCCAGACCCACAGGTCATTCACCACTTTTCTCCTCTTTCCCAGCTTATATTTTCGACCACTTTGGGGGAGGGGGATATGGCCAGATAATGGAGGAGAAAATAAAAACATGATTGATTCATAAATGTGTTGGTTCAATATGTGAGTGCCAGCCACAAATGGACAGCAGCTGCACTACAGACCCACTCAAGGGTGACCTAAGGTTAGAATATATATAAACTCACAGGCAGTAGAGAATGGCTTGGCTAGTTGTTCAAGGGGTTGAAAACAGAGAGATTTACAAACTGAATACAAGGAGGTTGGTGGTAAAGGCATGAGAATGGACCTGTGGGAATGCAAGGATCTCCCTGTCACATGTTGACATTCACCCAAAAGCATCCCCCATGGAAGAGACACTAGGCAACAACTAGACAAGTAGACAAAATTACTTGACCAATGTACAGCAGCCATCTACTACCACCATTCCCCAGAATGCAGTATACACTTTAAATCAACAATTTTTATATGGTGATGTGTCCACATTAAGTAGAATATATGTGTTTAGAAACTGAGGAGAGGAAGCAGGTTGGCCTTGCTTATCCTCATTCTTGGTGAACCAAGTGAAAAATATGTGCTTCCCATCCCCCCAAATATGAGTTCTGTGGTATTAGAGTTCTTGATTTCCAAAGGAAAAATGTTTCTACAGGGGACACAGCAAGAGGTCCACTGAACTATAATCTCTGGTTGCTTATAGTTCATGATACTTTAGGCTCCTCATTCCAAGAGATTAGCTGGCAAAGCAAGAAGTTGCCGCTGTTAGGTGTAATTGAACAAATCATCTGAAGGAAATAGGGCTACTGTTACAAGGAGGGGCAGGAATAAATAAATTCGTCATCCAGTTGTTTACCTTCGATGCCTATTGATATGACCTGAGTGTTCTGACAATAAATGGACAAATGTAGAAGCTATTGCTTGACAAATGCAGAAAGCCTTGATAACCAGGGTCTTGGACTCCTTGGAAATGAAGGTGTAGGTCATGCCAACAGGTAGGCTACTGACACAAGCCTAAGTGGAATCTAGGATAATTGAACAAAGAGAAATGGTATTAGTTGCTTCTCTAAGACCATCTACAGCATTGGGGTGATATTTTGTCCTACCAGCCCTTCTCTTCTAACTTTCCCACAAAAGGAAGTTTTCCAAATTCTTAGAGGAGCTCCTCTCAGATCTTATATGATGAAGTGGATCTGAGTGGTAAAGAAATGGTCTTTAGTAGAGTGGATACGGTGATATGACACAGGTTCTTCTTTAGAACTGAAGAATTTATTTCCTGAGTTACTGAGAGTGTTGCCAGCAGAGAGCCCTCAGCTATTATTCTCCTTCAGGAAATGCCTCAGACAAGGAGAGTCATACCCCTTCCTGGGTCAGCCTGTATTCAATAATTGGTTGATTAGGAGCCACCCTACTTTCCAAGATCCCTCTAGGGTTGAGCGAGACCTTCACTGAGACTATATCTCAGCCCAGCTTCTCCTCTATCCAATACTGCTTCTTACCCTTCCCATATCACCCAAGCAAATGTATGTTGTCACTATGCCTTTTCTACATATCTCTCATATTAATCTTCATTGGAGATTTTCTGTTTAAAGTATGAAAATATTGGGTTGGTGGGTGAACATTGATAGGAACCTCCAAGAACAGTTCCCAATAAAATTCTTGCACACCGATTTCTCAGTCTGCTTCTCAGAGATCAGAATGTGTGACTCAGCCTGCTATCACTAACATCTGACCGTCCTAGCTCTGTAAACACTTTCTCTGTGAGCCTTCTCTGGAAAGGCTTATCATGAACATTTGGACAGAAACGCAGATGTTCAGGTTGACAAAAATTCTGCACACAGGCCGCATTCCCATTTATTCAAATCACTGTTATTCCCCTCACAACCACCACCCCCTCAAAAAAAATGTTTTTAATGCTGGCAGTCTACTTGGGCTTGCATGCTAAATATTCTAGTTTGTTTCTATCTTTGTTCCATTAGCTAAGATTTAATTACCTTTATTATTAGGGGACCAAAGAGAGTTATAAAAACACATTTAATTATTTCATACATGATGGTTACAAGAGTCAAATAGTTCCCTTAATTCTCCAAGGCTGTTTGGCAAATCTTGAGGATAGAAACACCTAGGCAAATGGTTTATATCTTTTCCACATTTCTCTAATGTTCTTCAGTGGAGATTTCTATTTAAAGAATGAAAAACATTGGATTTGTGTGTGAATATTGACATCTGCAGGTTTGTGTAAGTCTACTTACGCTGAGTTCTGCAAATCATTGCCAGTTCTACCAAGTTCGTTGAAGACTATGCTGGCAGAATGATGACACAGCTGCCATTCTGTTCTTTTTAAATTTCTGTTTCCTTTGTTCTTGTGTATTAAACAAAAGTTACCTACTAGTGTAATAGGAAATCGAAACTTTTTAAAAAAGCAATACTAAGGGTAAAAAGATATATTCGGTAATGGCATAAGAAAAAAGAGGAAATGATAAATGAATAATTAAAAGATTAGCCAAAGAATCACTGGATAAAAATTTCACTTTTGAAAGACAGTGTTTTCAGGTGCCAGAGTTCCAAGAAAACAAACAGCATAAATGTAGAATGCCTCAGGTATGAATAAAACAGGAAAATAAAAGATGGTGTTTAAGTGTAGCACAAATAGTGTTTGCTTGTGTAAATAATGTAACTTCAGTAAAGATAAACAGCAGAGAACTAACAGCACCGTTTTTTAAATGTCTTTTTCAAACCCTTCCTGCTAGTGCTGACAAAGACCAGAGAAAAATGTGTGCTTAGAGACAAAGGAATTGTGAAGTACCTGACCCATCTCATCCCCTGTGCCACATCAAAATGACCCAATAGATTTGTAGAATTCTGACTGCAATTTTGAGCGATAGTATTTCAGGGCTACTTTATAAAATTGCTAAAGTGCAATCTAAAATACTGAAGCAGAGATGTCTCAATAGAGACTCACATCTTAATGCTTTTTTTTTTTTTTGAATCAACAACTCATTCTCAAAAGGGAAATGACTGCCAATACTTTAGATGTTACTCCCCAACCAACAACTAAGGAAATCATGGGCAATTAAAAAGGAGAGATGGCATTAATATGTTGATGTTATTGGTAACTCCACTATGGCGCTGAAATGGGCTACACCCGTGGCACCGATTGCAACGATTATCACAAACGAGATGCATTGCCCTCTCCTGACTTTCCTCTTTTCTGATAACTTATTTCCAACTTCTTTCACAGCTCTTCAACAACTCACCCTTTAAATATTTGAGATCATCCCGTGATGTATGTGCTGGCCTTGGGTAGTCTCCTCCCATTTATAGGTTCAATTAGCACATGCCCAAATCTGTATCTCTTAATTGACCTCTCTTTTGAGCACAAGATTCAGATATTTGACTGCCTGCTGAATACATCTAATGGAAAGTCCCAGGGGCAATTCAAATTCAAGATGTTTAAAATCAAGCTTAAGTCTTTGATCTCTTTTCTAACTTGTCTTCAAGCTTGCTGTTATTCACATATGGGCTATTTCTGGTAGCAACATCACGCCTCCAAATTATGTCTACACCATTTTTCTCTGACCTTTCTCTTCTTACTAATCCAGCTACATCATCAGTTCTTTATTGATCCCTGTCAAGCTCTCATTTAGACCTTTGCAGAATCTTTCTAACAGGTCACCCTTTGTGCAAATTCTTTCCCTCTATAGTCCATCCTAAATCTTCTTATATACACATTCTCTGCAAAAACAGCCTTGATATTTTTACACCACTATATAATAAAATCCAAAGCATAATTATAACTCTCAAGGCCCTTTATAATTGGGTCAAGCTGTGCATCTGATAGTCCTTTGCCATCCTTTATCAGCCCCCTGAATGTATCTATGGGCTTTTTTGCTTGTACTCAGGGTTTTCCCTCTGCTTGTAGCATTTTTGTCCTCATTTACACTTACGAAATCCTTAAATTACTTTTTAAACCTTAAGTTGCCACTTCTGTGAAGCCATGATTCTATGCGTGCTTAGTTAACCACAATTCCATTCCGTAATGCCATTTTGTATTCATGTTTTGTATGGCACTTGTAGTATTTTGATATAATCATGTTTACGAATGTCTTTCTTATCCACTTATTAGAGATCAGGTCTTATCCATATTTGTATCTGCTCGACTATACTAAAAGATTTTTTTTTTCCCAGTGTTTAAAGTTGAAAATCTATTTTGAATACTTGTTCTATCAGACTCTTGCTCTGAACACTTACTGGTGACCCAGGCTTTTCCAAGGTTGTGTTATCAGCCAGTATCATTTATCTTCTTTTCCATGCTGTTGACCAACATTCATCTCCTGAAACTGCTGTCCTGTAACATACGCCATTCCCATGTTCAAATTCATTCCAACTTCTTTCACAGCTCTTCACCAATTCACACTTTAAATACTTGTGGTGCTTACACGTCAGATGAAAAAAATTAATTTCTTCATAATTATATTCATTACATAAACACATTCTTCAGTAAATATGTATTGGTGGTAAATGTGTTTATTGAAAGTTTACCAACCTGAAAAAAAGTCACGGTAAGGTTGATTTATGTGCTTGTATTAGGAAATGATAATAGAACTCAACATTTGTATTTTCTTATCTCTGTAAAGTGAAAGTTGTTTTGACATAGTAGTGTTCCTTTCTTGATTGTAAGCTTATTCTAAAAACTTATGTTCATGGGCATCAACCACATCCCTTTCAAGGTTGATCTATACTTTTATGTTCAATGTCTTTGTTTATACATCCTCAAAGAAACAACTTTTCTTTGTTTTCTATCCATCATATTTTTCTTATAACAAAATTATTTATTTTATAGTTCTATTTAAAATTTAGATTGAATTACTTTTATGTGATTTATATGTCATAATTAAGGAAATTAAATTTCATATTTCTACCAAAAATAATGTATATTTGAAATAGTAATTCAAAATAGAAGTAAGTACTATTTTAATTTCTTAAATTATAAAGTATCTTCACAATATTTCACTTTTTTTAGTAGTGAGCATAAAAGTACATTGTCATTTATTAAATTATTTTATATACACATCTTAACCATGAAAATTTCTAAATATATTTGTCTAGAAACAACATCAAAGTTCAATATAAACTTTATAACAGTTTACAAAGAAATATTTCAAATAATGCATAAAATACCAGGTGATTATAAGAATATTAAAACAATACGTGTGTAACTCAGAATCATAGCCATACTTGTACAAGTAAGATTAGGATAAATTAATAACATTAAAATTCCCAAGCCAAAAAGTCTCATCTTACAGCGTAATGATTCAAATGTAAATAAATATAAAACATTAATTCTCATAAAATATGCAAGCATTTCTAACTAGGACCGATGAATGTCTCAAAATAATTGCTTCATTTTAAATCATTATACAATCATGTATGAATACATGCATAATTTGAGTTCCATAATTACCTTTTAATGGAAACAGTATCTCCATATTTAATTTCTTTTCCAATCTGCATATGCCTAAGGATAGCAGAATGCATTTGAAGAAATTTCACTTAGGGGAGTAGAACTTCAACTTTATAACAACATAAGAAAAGGTTAATGTGGTACTCTGTGGTTAATTAAAGCAGAGTCCCCAATAGTCTACTTCTTAATCGAAAAAATGTTCTAAATAGGACATTCATTTTATCTTCTTTTTAGTTATACACAGTAGTCCTGGTTTGCCAGCCTACAGTGTTAGGGAATAATTTCTCATCATCCTGCATTCCACATGTCTTCATGGTCAAGGAGAACTTATTCTTTGTCTATAATCAATGCTCTTTTTCTGCGATTAAATGCTCATTTATCCCCACTAACTCATATGGATCTACAGCATGTTTGAGAGTCAGGGTGGACATTCATAAACACATCTATGGAAAATTATCTGGAAGCTTCTTGAAGTCGTAGTTGTATTTCTACTCATCATTTTAGCACCCCATGCATCATACTCTGGCCAACAGAAACCAAACATTTATTTTAACTCAATCAGAGAATATCCTGATAGCAGAGCTCATTTCACTTACTCCAGTATACAAATAGCACCTCCCTCCCCCACAAACACACACACACACAAACACACCTTATTTTAGACCCTTCTCTTAATGCTTAGTACTGTAAATTTGGTAGCCTGTGTCCTGGTTTATTCCTTTTATCATGGCATAATTATTAATAGTGCTCTCTTTCATTCTCAAAGGCAAACTTGTTTGCCTGATATTGCTGGACATTGTAATAGGTAGAATAATGTCTCCAAAGATGGCCACACTCGAATTCCCAGAACCTGTGAACATCTTACATGGCAAAAGGATTTTACAGATGTAGTTATGGGTATGGACCTTGAAAGGTAAGAGATTTTCCTAGATTAGTTGGGTGGGCCCAACTAATGAACCCTTAAAAGCAGATATTCTTTCTTCAGTGGGTAAGAGAGATGTAGCAAAAAAGGAAGGAAGAAAAATGATAAGCATGAGAGGAACCCAACCTATTTTGAAGACAGAGGATGGGAATAGGAATGTGGCTCGCCTTGACAAGCTGGGAACAGTCCTATGCTCACAGCCAACAAAGCAAGGGGACCATCAGTCTTAAAATCATAAGGAACTGAATTCTACCAGTCACCCAAATGAGCAGAGAAATGGGTCCTTTCCTAGAACCTCCAAATAGGAACACAGCCTGACGATACATTTGATTTTAGCCTGATGAGACTTATACTTCTGATCTACAGAACTGTAAGGTAATAAATTTGTTTAAACTGCTAAGACTATAGTAATTATTTAGGGTGGTATATTAGTCATCTTGGGCTGATGTAAGAAATACAATAAACTGGGTGTTTTAAACAATAGACATTTATTTCTCACAGTTTTGGAGGCTCTGAAGTCCAAGATAAAGGCGCTGTCTGATTCAGTTCCTGGTTCGGATTCTCTTTTGGCTTGCAGATGGCTACTGTATCCTCACATGGAGGAGGGAAAGAGAGCTCTCATGTCTCTTTCTTTTATTATAAGGACAGTAATCCCATCATGGGGACCCACCCTCATGACCTCATCTAAACCTAATTACCTCCCAAAGCCCCCATCTTCAAATATCATCACACTTGGGAGAGGTCTTCAACATATGGATTTGGGGGACGGGGACACAAACATTCCATTCTCAAAGGGCAGTAATAGGAAACTAATACAAACGTTAATTACATGGTCACCCTGGTCAGGATGCTGTGTCAGAGCACTGAACAGAGAGTTTGCACAGAAGGAGCTCAAATTATAAACTCACTTCGATTCATGAGTCAGGCAACGTGTAGAGTGCAGAAAAAGGCTGCTCCTGCATTCTCTTCAGGGTCTGTCTCCGCACCCTCCAGGTCCTGAAGAAGAGAATGGGAGTATATATTTTATATGCACAAGATATCAAGTGCTGGTTCTATGTTATTAAAGGTTGAAAATTTAATTCCATCTCTTTAGAGAATAGGTTTACAGAATGACCATGTTGGCATTTTGAAAGTATCATAATGCAGCTGAACGAATATAAGCTATAGGAAAGAAGAAAGCACTTAAGTGTTTGAAAAAAAGTGCTGCTTCATCTGCTTTGGATTTGCATTGATTGAATGCTGACTTCCACAACTGCTTTTGCAGCTGTTTCAAACTCTAGTGCTATTCTGTCTTTTAATTTGACATCTAGAAATTAGTTACTTTAGTTTTAACCAGCTCACTTATTGTTAAGCAATAAAATCTATCTCTTCAGGAAATCATTTTTCTCCTTAGGAAGAGAAAGTGCATAAGTGATATAAATGTATAAAGTTGGAAATTGGGTGCCAAATTCTCCTATGAGGGGAAAGCCTGCATGGTCCTGAAGAAAGATTCTTAGTTTCTCTGAGAGGTGGATGATATGGAGTGGATGGGAGGTGGAAGGGAAGATGGGCAGTGCCCTGGGAGAGATGATAAGTATTTTGAAGACAGGGTAAAATGTATCAGCAAATGAGGAAGTCTGGGTACTTTCCGTCTCCTAGCACCTTGGTTGTCACAGCATGGTCCCTAGACCAACAGCATTAGCATCTTGAGTCGTTGCTAGAAATGCAAATTCTTGAGCCCTAATGCAGACCTGTGGAATGAAAAAATCAGAGTGGAGTCCAACAATCCACACTTTAACAAGCCCTCCCAGTGATTCTGCTGTGTGCTGTTTGAGAAAGTGTCCTAACAAAACATAGCAAACCCTAACCAGCCACTTTCCAAATTCTTCTCTTTGCTTTCTCTAAAATTATCTTGTGAGCTGCCATCAAGGATATAAACAGTAGGTCCACTTAGGAGGTTAATGCAGCTAGAATATTGTTCTTTCTGGGAACTATATTTTTACTATATGTCAAATAAGATT
Source organism: Pteropus medius (assembly GCF_902729225.1). Lineage (NCBI taxonomy): Eukaryota > Metazoa > Chordata > Mammalia > Chiroptera > Pteropodidae > Pteropus > Pteropus medius. Next base: position 3,935,977 of record NW_024350325.1, read on the forward strand.
CTTAACACAGCTGGTGCTTCATAAATGCAAAATAATAATTAAAATTAATGATAGGATGACATTTTTAATGGGTAGGAATACAAAAAAAGAGGCATATTAATTACATTATTTGATCTCAAGAGAGTTCCAGTTGCTTTCTACATTTTCTTTTCAGACTTTAATTCATTTACTTGCATAGTAACGATATTGTAGTAAAAAATAGTTTGCAAATATACAGATTGACAGAATATATCCATATGTCTGTTTCCTTTTCCACAGGTTAACATATTTAAACACAACATAGATTGATCTACCTATCTCTCTCTCTATGTATTTATTTTCCTCATAAAATTTTGACCTTTACCACTTTTACCTAGAACTCCAACTGTCTCCTGAGCAGCTTGAGAAGTAGCTTGAAAATAAATACCCAAACAATGGAAAGCTAATGATGTCACACTTAAGAAATGTAGCACTTGAAAATTACGAACCATTGTTGCAGCATTCTAGCTTTTAAGATATAAAGTTTATCAGAAAAATGTTAATGAAGAAAATAATTCGGACAGCATCGGATTTTTAAAGCTTGTATAATTAAAAGAAGACTTTTAGAAAGAATGGCAGCAAGAGAGGCATATAAAATTTTAAATTTTAAATACAGGTTAAGTCCCTTGAAATATTTGTTGGTTTAAATGTACGTTAGGCTGAGATAGTAATATAATATAATGCCTTTTGAAGCATTAATTCCTGCTTCAAGGTGTACCTTAAATGATTACTGCCAATTCTCTTTGCTGTGTATATTTTAATAGAATTTTAATTTTTATGACTAACTGGTGTTCCTAGTAAATCTTAGAAATATCATATGTAACTGAAAAGAATGCTGATGGTAAGTGAAAAGTTATAGGAAACAATCTGGATTCTGAAATCTACTACCAAGCTCATATAAGTTGAAAAAGATACGGAAATATGGTTCTTAGTGTATTAATGAGAAGCTGGTTAATTTGTAGTTTCAACATACACCACAGCATTATAACACTCAGATTAGTATGGAATATTCACCATCTTTAAAATCATTAAAGACTTGTGTCAACTCTCAGGAAATATTCCATAAAACCAATTTAGACGACATTCCATTTACTCTCATAGTATTTTCTTACAGTATATAATAATACTTATACTTATAATAATAATATACTTATAATAATATTTATAGATGCTAGATGCTAGATGCCTTCTCTGCTTTTATTATTAGATCACAATGTTTCATGATTATTTTGTCTTGTTTCCAGGGTCTATTAAAATTGAATATTTTAAATGTGGGATGGATAAGTGAGCAAATGCTTATAACTAACATATACGAATATGATTAATAGTTAAAAGGAAATATGGATGATAAGCCAATGGTTTTCTCAACCTTATATTAGCTGTTTTTGAAATCTTTATTGAGGCTTTGTAAAAATTGTGCGGTTTGAAGGACTGAAAAAACCTTATCTGATAATCTTACTGTAATCATTTATGAAATAGAGGGTTTATTTATAATTATATTTAATTATACTTTCTCTTTAATAAAACAAGAATTATAAATGGGTGTATTCAACAATGGGTAAGAGTAAAAGCATATCTCTCCCTGCTACTCATTTTTGTTCTCTTCTCAGTATTTTCCTCAATCTCATTTTACCAAAAGTTGATGATTCTGTGCTCTTTAAATACCTAACTTACTCTGTTTTTAATGTAATTTGAATGACAAATTCTGAAGAACTGAGGTATTGTGTTTCTAATGCTGAACATCTGCTTAAGGCAATGATAGAAAAGCTAATTGTTGACTTTTGTTTTAATTGTGTCTGAAACTTTCCTATATATTTTCTACCATTTTATAATAGCATTAGTCACTGGAGAGTTTTCTTTATTAGTCATTTTTTCCTTTGTTCATAGTTTTATCTGTCTAAAAGAAAATATACATATAGATATGAAAATGATTACATTCAGTGTAAAATTTATTCATCTATAAAGATTCTCTGCTGCTTCTCAACTACTGAAGGGAAACCAGCTTTGCTCAAGTTTCTAAGATGTTGGACAGTCACTAAAAAAAAGACTTGAAGTAACACAGGGCCAATAACTCACTGTACGACCCAAGGTCAAATAAACTTAACACTTCTGAGCTTCTTAAAAATAAGAGATTTGCACTTTGACTATGTCAGAAGGCCCTTCTAGCTGTCTGTATCTCTGACCACAGGTAGGATCTGCCTGCGCGGTTTCCCTGACACCAGAAGTTTTCCGAGCTCTTTCTACCCCAGGTCACACAGTTCCTCCCAGAGTGTATAATGGTGTTTACCAGTTTGTCTTTGTGCCTCTTAAGGGACTCTTGAATGACGTAAAGTCATAAATTGATATACTGCTGACTCTCAGATATAATGTCAAAACAACTTTTTCATTTTCATCTTTAAAAGCTTCCATTGAGAATATTTTCAGAAAATTTTCAACACTGCTTCCTTGGGAGCTGTGATTGCAGATGTATGTATGGTATATGAAGAAATTTTCAAAATATAAAAATTGTAGGAGACATCTTCTTGTACAGAAGCTGAATAGAGGAAAAATTTTGTGGGAACAGTTTCAAAGCATCTCAGCCATAGATCTATATATATTTTATATGAGTCTTTGCATTTGCTGCTTATAAAACCAAGTAAATTTCTCTAAAACAGAAAAAAATCAAAATCAAGATACATTTCCCCTTGAAATATACATGTTAGCAAAACCTGAAAATATTTGCTTCTCTCTTTTCACGTTCATGTGCTCAGTTGTTAAAGTGATATAATGTTTCCTTTTCTGCATTGTTGTGGAGTTTAAATGAAATTATGTGTACTCTCCCTCTGGAGAAATATCTATGCAGTTGAAGATATTTACCATTGCTTCCAACACTGTGGAATACCTGGCTTTCATGGGATTAAAAAGGAGATGAGGTTATCTAGAAATAACCTGAGAATAACAGGATATTAAAAAATAATAAAAACAAAAACAAACAAACAAAAAACAAACATAGGTCACTCCCCAAACTCAGTTCTATTTGTGGAGAAGACAATGAGCACAGTCTTGAGAAAGTTGTGGCCCTTGAACAAGGCACCAAATGGCAGGGTCTTACTGCATAAAAACTGAATATGAGATATATGTAGTAATAATACCCTAGAGTATAAAATAAAACAATGGAGGCGTGTATTTATTATTATTATTATTTTATTATATTGACCCTAACCACTCATATTCTCTCAATTTCCTAAACTCAGGCCGCTTTGCAGATAATCCCTCCTTGCCACAGATGCTTTCCCTGTGCTGCTAATAATTTTCTGTCAGTGGATGTAGTAAAGGTTAACCCTCATTTTTTTTAAAAAAAATAGCACTTTTAAGAACTAACTGATCTATTTATCTTTCTATATTGATTTTTGCCAAAAATAGCTTTGTCATACCACAGAAAAGCTTCTTATAAGCAGAAGTCAAAATGATTTCTACTTAAATCTTGACTGTCACCTTGGGTTTATTAAACGCTGACACTTTTAGCATATTTTTCAAATCTTTAAAAACTGTTTTATTTCATTTATGTCTCAATATTAAGACTTCACTTTGACTAGATAAGCATTTCCATCTATTCTTCATTTATCTTAAAGCAGGTTTCCAGGCTCTATTTTCTTTGAGCACCAAAAGATCAGGAGGAAAGGCTTTAGGTTGTTTCTTATGCCCTTAAGAGACTCTCTTTACCTCTGAGTTGTCAAGCATTAACAGTTCCAGCTATGGAAATCATTAGAATTTATTTTTACTGACAGGTAATTGACCCATACCTCTCAAGGATAGAGTGACTGGAAGAACACAACAAAATCCCAGGCAAAAAAAAGTAAAAGTTCAATAATTAACCAACAGAACAAGCTCTGTTCGTTGTCTCCCTGTCCCCTACTGACCAAGACAACCCAGAGTTCTGATGCGTGCATCTTCAAGTGCAGAGATTTCCACGTGATCTACACCTCACCCCACCTCCCACCACAGAAGGAGTCAGGCTAAGGTGGACCTAATTGTCACCTTGGCATTTAGCTATTTCCCAAATCATGCGTTCCTCAGAGGCTTAATTCAATAACATATTAACGGGTACTAGGCAAAAGTTTTAATAGTCAAATTCTTTTGGGAAATAGCTAGTCAAAATTAAAAAGACATATTTATTATAAGACTTCTCATAGAGTTTAATGTATATTGTATATCTTCAAAAGAGAAATATGGTAATAGTTCACAGCTTGTTTTTTTTCAGGGAACACTTAACTGTTTTTTATGGAATACTCTATAGACTATATCAGTAGAAAATCTATATCAACATGAAACATGAATGATTTGGAGGTAAATTTAACGAAATAGGGCAAGACCTCTACCCAGAAAACTACAAAGCATTGCTAGGAGAATTTTAAAGAAGATCAATAAATGAACATATACCAATTTCATAGGCTGAAAGCCTCAATATTAAGATGTCAGTTCTCAACAAATATATCTATAGAGTCAGTGCAATTCTAGTCAAAATCCCAGTATAAATTAATAAATGGATTCTAAAATGTAAATAATTTAGAAAAAAGTATTTCAAGTTTTAACACTAAAAAGAAGCCAAGAGGTATACTATTTGTGTTATAATAAAATATAGATTACTAGAACGGTCCAGAAATAACCCACGCATATATTATTAATTAATTTTCAAGAAAGACCCAAAATAATTTAAAGGGTAAATGATAACCTTTTCAATAAATGATGCTAAAACAACCAGCTATCCATATGGAAAAACTGTGAACCTTGACACTAACTTTTAGAACGTACCTCAAAATTAACTCAAAATAAGGCATAGATAGAATATATTGTAAAAAATAAAATTATAGAAATTCTAGAAGAGAACAGAAGAAAATCTTTACAACGTTAGAGTAGGTAATCATTTCTTAGATAGGACACAAACCATAAAAAAATAATTATAAATTTGACCTCATCAAAATTAAAAACTTTTGCTCTCTGAAAGAAACAATTCATACAATAAAAAAGGAAAGGTATAGATGGGAAAAATATTTGAAACACATGTATCTGACAAGTATTCCAGATTTATATTCACAATATATAAAGAACTTTTACAACTCAATAAGAAGACCAAAATCTATTTACAAAATTGGCAAGAGATTTGAACAATGAACAAAGGAAAATATACAAATAGTTAATAAGCATATGCAGAAATGTTCATTATTGTTTTTAATTAGGAAAATTAATACTAAAATGATAAACTGTTACAGATTCATTAGCTTAGCTAAAATGAAAAAGCCTTGCAATTCCAACTGTGGACCAAGGATGTGGAAGAACTGAAATTCTCAGACATTGTTGGTGGGAATGTAAAATAATACAACCACTTTGAAAAACAATTTCCATTTTCCTCTAAAGTTCATCAAACTCTTATCAACTCAGCAAATCTACATCTCAGGAATTAATCTAGAGACATCAAAGCTAATGTCCAAACAATACTTGTACATGAATGCTTTAGTAATAATACTCCTGAACTGAAACAGCACATTTGTCCATTATCAGGTGAATAGATAAGCAAACTATAATATATTCATATAATAGAATACTATTAGTCATAAAAAGGAATGAAATACTGTCACCTTAACCAACATGTGGAAATTTTAAAAATTCTTACTAGAGTGAAAAAAGTCAAAGATGAAAAAGTACATACTGCATGATTCTGTTTATAAGATGTTCTAGAAGGGGCAAAATTATTCTATAGTAACAGAAAACAGACTTGAGGTTACTTGGTTCTGGGATTAGGGAAGTTGCTGATTACAAAGGATGTGAGGGAGGGTGATGAAAATGTTCTATATCTTAATTGTGGTGATGATTATATGGGTATGGATATTTGTCAAAACTCATTGAACTTATTACTTATAGTGCATTTTATGGTATACAAATTATGTCACAATAAAGTTGATTAAAAAGAAAATATGAAGGAGAACAGAAAAGGAAAAGAAAAAGTTCATGCCAGGCCAACCTCTGGAACAGAGGGTAGCTATTTTCCTAGTGCGCTCAGAAGAGTGAGCTGTGCCCTGCTTCCTTGGTAGAGCTCTCTGGAGGCAAGATTCTCTAGGTAAGGTTTGTGGAGTATATTTAATCAGATGAACATGAGACAGTCACAAGAAGTGCATGTGGCCCGGCGTGGCTTGGAAGCAGCAGAATTGTCCCCTTTATCCAGAGCGATGAGGGATTAGAAGCAGCTACTAAAACTGTGACTCAGACAATAAAGTAACTCAGCATACTACAGAAGTAATAGCAGGTCAATCCCTTGCTGAGTAGAGGACAAAAAAGGAGCTCTTTAACAGGAATGAGAGATGACACAGCGACAATCTGTGTGTGCTAACAATTGGGGACCAATTATGTCTGTGCTGCATGTAGCTGCCCATGTATCCAGAGAATAACTATGATCAAGTCCTCTCCATTCCCAAAAGTTGAAAAATAAAGACCTTAGACAGAACTCTAATGAAAGGGAGCAGGGACCCCAAACTGTCATCTCACAAGATAAACAGAGGTACGTAATAGAAATTGAGATGTTAGAGAAATATAAAGAAACTACATCTCACTCACCTCTGAAGTTTAAACTGAGATTTGTACTTTGTATAGATCTACAATCTTCAAAGGAATTTTTATTTGTAAGTTGTTTTTTCTTTTTTCTTTTAATGAAGAGAACAGTAGAAGTCATTAATATTTAAAAAGTAATCCTCTTAGAGTAGTAATCTCATTTTTTAGAACAATCCATACAATAAATAAACTGTGCTAGGACTTTTAAAACATACGTGTCTGAGCCTCACTCATCCCTCAACCCCAATGCGGGGCAGATCTCACAAATTACTTAGCTCAGTTGACCTTCTGCCAGCAAACTGGGAGTCCTCAGGCTGCCCTGGGAGCCTCCATGCCAGTTGTGCAGAGCTGGGATGGAATGCCACCATCCTGTTGGCACTGAAGCCCCTTGACCAACAAAAGAGACAGCTTGTCATGGAGAGGTAAGAGGAGCATGAGGGGGAAAGGAGAGGGTAGACACAAAGTAGGTTTTATAAGAATTTTGAGAAGAATCAATCCTTTCATATCTTGACTATCAACCTCCAAACGGAAAGCCAAAAATCTATGCTAATACATTTTCTCCTTCATACAAAAAGTCAGATCCTATCGGAAAAATGCACAGAGGAAGTGACATAACTCCCTCAGGATATTTCAAATATCACAAGGTTTCACAAGTGCAAGAACTGTGTGTAAGCAGCTATCCACATACCATGGAAGCATCAGGTAGGAGGCAGAATTAAGCCTGAGGAAATCTGATTAATTGTCCATGAGCAGTCATTTGTTTCTACTCTACCTCATCTCCAAAGTACTTTGGTATATAAAATTGTAGTAGCTCCATAATGGCTACATGTAAAGACTATTTTTTGGCTTATAACAATTTCTAGTTTCTTATTTCTTATTCTATAATTTATTTTCTAGTTAATAATGGATGAACAGTCTTTTCTTCCCTTCTGCTATATTTCTATGTGAGTTATTTCATACCTGAGCTGTAACTACGATGTCTTGTAGAAAAGCATTCCTAAAATTAACTGGAAGTATTTTATTTTAATTTATATTTCTAGCAATCATAACAACGTTAAACATAAAGATAATTCTTTTGAAAAAGCAGTAAGATTGTCTTAACATTTGCGGCATAAAGTAGGAGCCTTGTTTAACAGAGACCAATAGAATATAACTCTTGTGATTTTAAGATTTACTTTTAAATTTGATATGCTTAAGAAATTTACAGAATCACAGATTTCTTAAGATCAATGATGAATTAGACCAGAATAGTAACATCTTTGCAAATTCTCTCATTTAAGATCGAGATTCATGTTAGAGCAATGGTTCTTGACAAGGGAGTCGGGGAGGCGGGAGCCAGGGTGCCATGAGCAGGGACGTCACCAGAAAGATGACATATTAGAATCTCTGGGGAGCTTTTTTTAGATTTCACAGTCCTCCCCACCTCTCAAATTCTGATTCATCTATAGGAGGAGGGTGTATATATATATATATATATATATATATATATATATATATATATATATATAAAAATATATATGTGTACGTACGTATGTGTGTATATATATTTATATATATATATAAATATATATTTATATATATGTATATATATGTGTGTGTGTATATATATATACACACATATATATATACACACACACATACGTACGTACACACACACACACACACACACACACGCACAAATCCCCCCAGGTAAGTTTAATATGTCACTTCTACTCCCATCCCGTCCCTGGACTGAGAAGCACTGTGTTAGAAGATCCTGCTTTTTCATCAGATGGCTTTCATTAAGCACGGGGGCAGGGGAGGGGAGAGTAACCAGCCTTCAGTGAGCACTTTGTACATAAGTGCCAGTCCCCGAACTGTGGCCACCTTTCATACAATGGGGCTCAGGAGTGTCTGCAGCGATGATATCTCCGGAATTTCTTAAGTTTAATTTCTTCAAGTAGGACTTAGAGAATTAGACAGAATTAAGTGATTTTAACAAATTAATGATAAGTTGTCCCCAGGGACATCAGAAGAGGGTATGATTGGTCCCAAATGCTCTCATTTTGCAGTGTGTTGCATAATAGCATTAAGCACTCTGAATATGTCCCGTTTGCTGACTGGCAGATCTGAGGAGAATGGTTTGCTCAGAAATACACTTCACAGCAAAAGTGACCCATAAGCTGTTTACTAACTTAAATTTGTTATTACTCAGAAGCATTATATTAACTGTTATAAGACTAAATATCTGAGAAAACATTTAAACAGTCCAGTAATTAGAGTTTAACATTAAAGCAGGAGGTGAGAGAATGGGAATATCATTATTCTTTAAGGTTTGATTTATGTATCTCGTTATTCTCCAAGTGAAAATTGTGGCCTATATGTCTTTATATCTCTTAAGCATAATTAATATAGTCTAGTCTAGTTTTTGATGATGGTGAGAAATAAAAATTGTAAATTAGTTGCATATATTCTTATAGATCAGCAGGTGCATACTGTCAGCACTCAAGCCACATGTGGCTCATAATCACGTGACATTTTCCTGGTATTTTGTTTTTTCAATTGTGAATGCATTTCAGAAATTACATTCATAAATATTTTTATATGTATCACTAAAGTTGCTTTTCTAATATAACTACATTAACTTTTTCATATTTTTAAATATCAACAATAATTTCTTGATATCAAGTGTCCAATCATATCTCAAAAATTTTATAATTTTTAAAAATCAGGATCTTAAATAGGTTCACACATGTAATTGGTTAACGTATCTTTTAAATCTCTTTTCATCTGTAAATTCCCCCTCCATGTGTTTTTTTTTTTCCTTGCAGTTATTTGTTTGAAGAAACTGTGTTGTTGGTCCTGTAGTTCCCTGTAGCCAGATTGTGCTGATTGCATCCCCATGGTGTAGTTTAACGAGCTGCTGTGTTCTCTGTATCCTTGTAAATTGGGAGTTGGAGCTAGAAGTTACACTGTGTTCACATTCGATATATTTATTTATTTTTTTTATTTACAAAACTGCTTCATAGGCAGTGATATATTCTTCCATCATTCTCTCTTTAACAGTCATTGACGTTCAATAGCAGGGCAGTATTTTTTTAAATGGAGATAACACAGAAATATCTGGATGCATACGTAGCCTGTTTGGGGGGAAAAAAAAAAAGATCCGTTAAAAATTAGCAAAACCTGAGTAGCAGCTATCCACTTTTGATGGGGTACATGTCTTTGACCCAGCAATCTCCACAGACCCGTTCCCCAGTGGTCTGTCTACACTTGGCTCACTCTTTCATTTATATCATCTGCAAATCTTCTGCAAGAATTTGTTGGTAACATCTCATGTGGAACTTTCTACTTTAATGCAAACAAAATAGAAACTTGAAGTTTTTTTTTTTCATTAAAGTAAGTTAACAAAGAAAAACAATTAGAGTAGAACAAGAAAGATATGAGATATTGGGGAAAGTATTTATATAGAAAAACAGGAATTTTTTTTGGTGGTATAAAATAAAAAGTAATAAATATGAACAACTAGCAAATCAAACATATCATACATAGTTAAAAGATTTATAGTTTGAGTGTATATTAAAACTAAAGGAATGACAACTCAAGGAAAATTTATCAATTTCTCAAACATTTCTCTAGCAAGGACTGAAATATTTTATGTACATTCTAAAATCATGATAGGTTTAATTTACTCCAGTTTCGTAGTATGAAAGTATCATTTTCCAAATACAGTTTTACTTTGCCAAGGTTTAAATTATTTTAGTCTAACTAAATTGCTTCTCCATCTGTCTCACCTTCATCCTTTAGTTATGAATCCCTTATAGCAAGATGTCTTTGGGTTTTCACAGTAAGTTCTCTGATCATCAGAGTCTGACTCACATGTCTATAAACACAAAGAGTTTTTTAATCTATAAAAGAATACCCAGAAAAGAAAGTAAAATCAACAAATATTAAAGTAAATCCTAGTTAGAAATATCATTGAAACCTATAAAAAGAATAAAAAGAAAAATATTCTTCAGCCTATTTAACTTTGATGGTAAAATAGTAAAATCACTCTGAAATGGTAAAATTTGCTCCTAGACAATATCCTTTAACATTATTTTGGTTTTTATTCTCCAAGTCTGCTCTAATTAAGAAGAATTATTCTTCTAGGCTAAGAGATGTTAAAATAGTATTTCTTTTCTTGTAGGAAACTTTATATTAACACTATCAGCATTTTGAGGAAAGAATAGAACTAAATTGAAGTGTTATTAACAGTAACATTCTATGTAGTATTCCAGGAACAGAAAGCTCATTAAGAACATAACTCCACCAATCATCCCTGGGAAGATTTCTAGAAGAATTATTTGTACTGCAAAGTACTTGCAGGAGCTCTGTGTTCATTTGTCAGTAAAAGCCACTATATGAAATATACTCAGAGAAAGAAAGCCAGGGGGAGAAATTCTTAATAATACTTTTTGTATTTGGACATTGCAACCAGGCCCATAAGGTGTAGATTAATTTAATAAAAAGCAATTATAAAGCACTTACTTGGGCTAAAATATAGATTAATCATCCCTTATCCATGGGGGCTATCTTCCAAGATAACCCCCAGTGGATGCCAGAAATCGCAGATGGTGCCAAACCCTATATGTACTATGTTTTTTTCCTATAAGTACACATCTATAATAAAGTTCAGTTTAAAATTAGGCACAGTATGAGATCAATACCAATAACTAATAATAAAATAGAACCATTATAACAATATACTGTAATAAAAGTTTTGTGAATGTGGTATCTCAAAATATTTTGTTGCACTGTGCTCACTTTTATACTTAAGGAAAGCGCTTTACAGCTTCTCTTTGCCAGTATCACTACTCTTTTGCTTTGGGGTCATTATTAAGTAAAAAATGGATGACTTGAACACAACCACTGTGATACCAAAATAGCCTGATAACCGAGACATCTTCTAAATGACTAATGGGCAGGGAGTATCTACAGGGTGAGGACACTGGACAAAGGGATGAGTCAACGTCCAGGAGTCAGCCATACCAGATTTCATTATGCTGCTCAGAATGGTGCACAATTTAAAACCTATGAATTGTGTGTTTCCGGAATTTTTATTTAATATTTTCAGGCTCCAGTTGACCACAGGTAACTGAAACCACAGAAAGCAAAACTTCAGATAAGGAGAGACTACCATGGATAAAGAAAGTATGATGCCTGTTCTTAAAGAGCAAACAATCTATTGAGAGTGACAGATTCAAAGGATGAATTACAATATAATGTGATAAATGTTTATTAAACATGAATAAATTGTTGCTAGAGAACAGATGAAAATTAACTGTTTTGCCTGTGGGAATCAAGAAAATATTTACAAAAGTAAGTTTTAAACTGAGACTTAAAGCAAGACAAGGAGCACACTAGACAGAGAAGGACAGAGAGAGAAGAGCCGGTGCAACGTTGCACAGAAATTAATGTACATGTCATGACACATACAGCATTGTGTAAAATGTAAGATTTTTAAAATATTAAATCAAATGGGTGGTTGCTGGCACTAATTAAGTGGCTCACCAATGTCAGAGTTGTCATCTCTCAAATTCTGTTGGTTCCTCATGCTTAAAATTTTAGAGTCACTAGATAGCTATTATAGGTACGGAAATCACATACACACATCCAAGGCAAAAAGAAATGTAGGATTTTGTCAACAACGTCTATCTTTTTTTGTTATAAAAATAAAACTTTTCACAGAAGTGACTAGTAGAGTTCCACTTACATCTTATTAATAAAAGTTTTAATGACCACCCCTAGCAGCCATGAAGGCTGGGAATGAAGATATTTAGCTGGCATTTGGCTTTAGTATTCACTCACCAAGAGAAAATGCAAAAATAGATGCTGGACAGGTACAATTACTGTATCTACCTTCAAGAGGTGGAGAAAAAATAATGACAGTCTAAAAGCGGACAGCCAGTGGAAAGTTCTTTCAAGACTGAGAAAAACAGAAAAGATGATCTCTCATATTAGAATTTAGGATAATGGTTAGATGGAGAAAAGAGAGGCGAGTAATGCAGGAAAGGAGCACAAGGAAGACTTCTGAAGTACAATAAAATGCAAGTAGTATTACTAAATGAAACAGCTGGTAAACATGTGAGTAAACCTCAATAAACAAATAGTATTACTGAACAAAACAATTGGGAAACTTCAGTAAACCTTGACTGTATACGATGATAATGGTAACAACCACCACCAATTTGGTAATTAAAAATATAGATAAGTGAAACACTAAACAATAATAACATGCATGATTGGATAGGATAATAAGGTTTAAAGCATTCTAAAGTTCTTATGTTTTTCAGGTGGAAGATAACAATACTGTTTAATATTTTGTTATTAAAATGTACATGTAAAATCTTAAGCTTGGTAGTCAAACAAGAACCTTTCTGCTCTTCTTTTAATCTTCCTTTCTCTTGTTTTGACACCAGATGTGCTTGTCAAGAAGCAAGAGACAAAGGGATAGACAAGAGGCTCTCAAAGAGTGGGTAAGTACCATGCTACTGCTCCAGCAGAGGGCATCCCACCTCAGAGGGGAGGGGAGGAATCTTCTCTTTGAAGGATGACTAATATGGAAATTAACATATTGAATTGGACATTCTAATTTCTAAATCAAGACTATGTTTTGTGTGGTTCTCAAACTCTGGATAGATTAGAAATATCTGAGGAATTTGGTAATAGTATGTATTCCAAGCCTTTTCAAATTTTTTAAAATTTGTTGTCCTTTAGTTTAAAGTTGTTATAAGATATCATATTGCCTAAGAATGATCAAATAAGCCATGCAATTGCCTGCATTATCGTTTAAGGGCAGAAGTGAAATTTCTTCATTGAATCAAATTTTAATGACTAGTAGGCGACAAATACCGTTGCTTTCTGATTACAACTTATGAGTCCTGCTTATTCAATGACTATGTACATATATATATGTATATATGTGTGTGTGCGTGTGTGTGTGTGTGTGTTAAAAGGTTAAGGGCAAGCACTAGAAAAAATAGAAGTAGAATATATAACTTTCAAATCAGTAGAGGAGAAAAAATTGAAATAATTAAAATTAATCATTTTAAAAAAAGGAGAAAATCTACACAGCACACTATTGGGTCAGGAATATACCAAGTAAATAATAAAACAACTAAGAGAAAGCAGAATGTATTATTAAAGTAAGTAATCCTAGCTGCTCTATTCATCTACCCCAAAATGTCAGTGACTTAAGCAATTAAATCTTCAGTCACATGAAAGTCCAAAACATGTGTTCCTGGTCAGGCAGCTTTTTTCTAAATAATAACTTCCTCTATCTTTTGGTGGCCATCCATCTTTGAAATCCAGAAGCTCAGAAATGCCATATTTTAGGTATCTATTGCTATATAATAAATTACTCCTTGATTTGGAAGCTTAAAGTGGCTGCTTTGATTACCTCATTGATTATCTGTAGATCAGGAATTCATGCATAGCTTAGCTGGATCCTCTAATTCAGGGCCTCTCACAAGACTGCAGTCAAGGTTTCTTCCAGGGTTGCTTGTGTCTTAAGGCTCAACCAGGGAAAGAACTGCTTCAAGCGCACTACTATACAGTTGACAGTACACAATCCCATGCAAGTTCTTGGACTATGAGACCTAGTCTTTTGTTGACTGTTGACTGTTGGTCTCCCTCAGTTCCTTGCAATGTGGGCCTCTCTGTAGGGCAGCTCACGTAATGACAGCTTAATTATACTGAACAGTAAGCATGCCTGCTCTTTGCTCCAGAGGGGCAAGCCATCACTTCCTCCCAAGGCTGTTCACTATGCTAACATCTTTCAAAAGATAGTAAAGGACAAAGGCAGCAAGATGAGTAGAGATGTGAGAGATCCTGGAGAATTTGTCTTCCAGCAAGTTCTTAATTTCACACAAATTAAATTACTCTAACCAGTTTAACAGAATTAAGAATATAAATATGTCCCAGAATTCTTATAAGGGCTGAAAAAATGGACTATACATTGAGTTTCCAACAATGACTTACCACGGAACTGGACCACCAAGATAGATGCTACCTCTTTAACTGATCAGGAAGCTGCATATCAGAGAACTTCTGCCACAAGTACCAGCTTCAGAACAATACCACCCGTGCCGTGATTAGGAAACAGCCAAAGCAGGCATGGTCAGCCAAATCGAGTTGTTACGACTATTGACTCTAGCTTACTAGATGCCTCACATCTTATCTTTTATTCCACATAATTTATGACATTGACAGGGATTAAGTTACTTCCAGAACCTTAGCAATGAGTTTATCTCAAAAATAGATTTTTTCTTTAGCTTTCTAATCCCTAACATACAAGAAAGCATGTCAGAAGTCATTGAAAATGGGTGTTCGGGGGAACCATCTTTATGCCTACCACACTTCTATCTACTCAGTCACCTCTTTCCAAGTTTCTAGTCTGCTGTTTTCTACTCCTGTTTTAGAAAACTCTTCTATTTACATGGAGAAGAATTTTCGTTCACTCAGTTCCTTTTTATGTCTTGAAAAATCAAACACTTTAGAAGAAGTGAGAAATATAGACTCAAGAAAGAGAGTGAAAGTGTTGGTGGTGACATTTTAGATGCGATGTACATTCTTCTGGTGCGTATGTTTCTAACTTTACCCTCTGTGACAAAGCAGTGCTGGTATTGTGGGCCTCAGGAACTCCTGACTCTCAGAAGTGCATGGCTCCTTGCGATGCTCTGTTTACATCGTAAGAGGCACCACATAGGTTGGAATTGACTCTCCTCTTCCCATTCATTTGAGGTGGCATCAGTTTTTAGCCTCCCTTGGTTCTAAATCATTCCTCCTTACTTTGAGAGAGTATCAGACCATTAATCCTGTTGCTTTTTAAAAATTATTTTATCATTTTAGGTAAAGGAGGAAACAGTAGTATTTATCAGCACTTGTTAAAAAGTAAATTTTTTTCTAGTGTTTCTAAATATTTCTATAATTAAAAAGTATAAAAGCAATTTATCCCAGAAAAAAAAATTAAGGCTCGTTTCTGTATAACGACCTTAGGAGAAATTGTTTAAATTATGTAAGATAAAATTTTTGTGTGCTGTGTTTTACAGAGCTATACTAGTATTTACTCTCAAAATTAAAAAAAAAAAAGCCTGCACTAAATTGTGGATTGTTAGTCTGCAAAAGCTTGACAAATTGTCTTTAGGAATCATTCAAAGTTTTATAGATTTAAGAAAAGACAGAAAAACTTATGCATTTATTCAGATTACTCCAGTGTGTAAATTACATCCTGTGAGTGAAGTAAGTATGCTGAACAGAACACTAAGTCCTCAGGTCATGAGGGTGTCATTGGAGAAATGTTCCAGCACGACATACAACACTTTTGGGGCCAAAAGGAGAATATTTCCCCAACTTATAAAACTAACTCCCTAATACTCATCTGTACAGACATTGTTGCCAATTTGCATCTTTAAATGTTCTGTTAGATAATACGTGCTTGCTACATTTTTAAAATTTAAATGAAAGGTTAAGTTTTTAGGGTCTAGTCAAACTTGCTTAAACTGGGTGTAGAAAAACATTAATTCTTCCCGGTATTAATATACGTTATTTAAAAAGTGAAAGACATCTCTTGGCTCAATAAGTTTCATAACACAATGTTATAAGAGTTAAGCAGGACTTTTTAATGAACAAATTTGTACTCTATTTAATCGAGTGCAATGAATTAACATTTTCCAGAGATGAAATCTATTATATAGCATTTCTCAATCATAAATGACCAAGTTATTTTATTTTAAAAAATACTCATTAACGTCATGCAGAATGTCAGGTCTTAGAAAACACCTAGTCAAGTCTATTACAAAGTTTTGGTATTTTTACTTTTCATTTATAAAGCACAGTCACAGAACATTACAGCAGCTATAGAGCAAAGTCAGTGCTCAAATTCTCATCTCCATTCATAGATGGAGAAACTAACAAGCTAAAAGAGTGGAAAAAATCTACACAAGCAATTGTGGAAAATAGAATGATAGACTCCCAGTTCCTAATGGTCTTAAGATATATTGGTAACATGTTATTTAAATGCTTGCTTTGTATAATTTTCATTGTTATTTTTAATTATGAAGCTAAGTATTAAAAAGTTTATTTTCTTATCTTGGGATTAAGTTTTAATTTCTATTTAAGAAATTCTAATATGTCCAAGATGTGTTTTAAGACTAAAAGAATAAAAAGCTGTAAAACTGAAACATGGATATGTTGGAACTATTTAATACAGGAGTTAAAAAGAAATCCCAAGATATACAAATGAGCTTTTAAAGTATTTTGTTATATATGTAATTACAAAATAATAAAATTACATAAAGCATGTATTTAAACCATAAATAGAGGGTAGTTGAGAAATGCCTATGTATTTAAGGGAATATAAGTAATTAAACTGGAAAGAATACATATTTAAAAATACAACTTTAAAAAAACTAAAAACTATAAGTAATTTTTATCAGCAAATGTCCATTAAATGATAATTATTTACTAAGTAAATGTTTTTGTAATATTTTCGGTACCCACTACATCGGGTATATTGTAAAGGTAGATTGATTCTGGGCTCTCTCAGCTTGTGGACATTTTGGTTTTATAGATAGATGACTCATTAGTGTAAATGATTAAAAAATATGAAAAACTAAGATATTACAAGAAATCATAAGGAAAATATTGTGTCACGTGATTCTGGAAATGGTGAGTCAGTTTAGTCATTTAGAGAAAGCTGAATTTAGGCAAGGTACCACCATCGACCAATGTGGAAAATGAAGAAATAGAGGTGATGGCCTGATTTTCAAGGTGCTTTCTACTATCTGAAAGAGATATATAAGTTATGTGAAACCAAAATATCAACTGAGGTTGGATTAAAAATCTTTGGATTAAAGTGACCCATATAATGCATTTATAGTTGAAAGAAATGTGAGATTGCTTCCAAGTGGAGTAGACAGAGAAAGCTTTACAGGTCAATGCAGTATTTGAACTGAGCTTCAAGGAACTCGGATTGTGCTAATTTAAGAGCAGATAGGAGGTCATTATAGATTGGTGGAACAGCATTTATTCATTTAATAATTTTTTTGAGTACCTACTATTTCCCCGAATTGTTTAGTCATAAAAATATCAAAATGTATAAGACACAGTTCCCGCCTTCAAAGAATTTGTAGAATATTAGAAGGGATAGAACCACAAATAGAAGTTGGGAAATGCACATGTATTTAAAAGAATATAAATAAACTGGAAAGCATTCAAATAAAAAAGTACAGCAATAAAAGACTGGAATAGTTGTATCAGACTTCATATTGCATGCTAGAAAGTTTAGAATATAGAAGCCACTAAAATTTTCTGAGTTGAAAACACTGGTAAACCTAGCAAAAACCTCCCCTTTTCCTTCATTAATGCCCTGGGTTCAATAATATAGTTCAAACAATTATTATGTCCTAACCACTTTAGAGATAAGTAAAACATATTATTTGTCATCACAGTTTATCGTTCAGTAGGAAGTTCACTACACGTACACAAGAAGTGCTTCAAGGAAGTTGTAAAGAGGTTGAATACAGGTGAGATTATACCTGATCTGAGATCAGGAAAGGTTATATGGAGAAAGTAGAACTTGAGAAAACCATTAGATTTCAAGTCAGAAATGAGTGGAGTAAAGAAGGTATCCCAAGAATTCTTTATTACTAAAGTAAGGGAATAAAGAAAGGAAAACCCAGAATAAGTTCATGGAAGGGGATAGAAGTAGATAAGGGCATCAAAGGAAACTGAATCATTAGAAAAAGCTTTGAATTTCAGAGTAATTTGTATTTCATTGTAGAGCAATACAGAGCAACACAGACACTGAAGTTTTGTGATGAGAAAATAGATATTGTATGTAGGTTAAAGAAGATTAGTAACTTCCCAAAAGAGTTTCTGTAAGGAATAAATGACCTAAAATATATAAAGAACTGCTTCAATGTCAGATGCACCATATAGTATTTCAATTTTTTATTACTGGAAATATTTTTCCAAGTTTGTTTTTCTATTTTTTCAAAAACTTTAATTTTGTCTGTAAGTAAAAAATTCCATTTGTTCATAGAAATATTTTATCTATCTCGATACAAATTTTGTATTCAAATCTTTAAATGTAATAGAGAACCAGATTTATTTTCTTCTGTATAAAAATAGAGTTGTGTCAGTATCATCATTACATAGCCTGTTTTATTCTCTCTGAATTGATGTAACATTTTCATATCTTACAGGCACATATAGGAAGATAGGTAGAATTGTCTATTCTCTTCTCTTGATCTAGTATCTATTCCTAGGTTAATAATATATTGATTTAATTCCAGTAGATTTATATTTCTTTCAAATTTTTAGTAATGAAAGTCCTTTTATTGTTTTTTCTTTTCGTAATTCTCTTCATTATAGTTAAGCATTTATCCTTTTATATGAAATTTAAAACAGTTTTGTCAAATTCCACAAAGAATCATTTAGGGGGAATTCTAATTGAAATTGCATTAAACTTATAGATTAATTTTGGAAGAAATTACAAACTATAAGATTAATATTCTGCTCTGAGAACATGTATATCTTTCTAGTTCTTTCAGGATTTATTTACTTCAATATATGATTTCTTTCTCATTCAGAGCTTATCTATTTTTTTCTCACTCCAGATTTTTTTTTCTTAGTCAGGGAGAGGAGTTATTAGAAAGAGGAGTTATTAGAAAGTGGGAGAGCACTTCAAAAGTAAGAAATGGACTTGCAGTACCTCACCTAGTCACAGCCATTGAAGGAAGCTTACCATAGTTTCAGGAAGGAGTTACAAAGTGCATGGTCCCCTGTGTCACATGGCTCTAGGGCCCCAATTTACCTACTTACAATGACAATGCTCTTAATTTAAAACAATAACCATGTATTTTTTTAATGCTTCTATGAGTTGCTGATTTAGTCTGGGCTTAGTCGATTGGTTTTTCTGTTGGGCTCAGCCAGGCTCATACATGTGACAGTACTCACCTAGGCCCCTCTGCTTCTGTGATGTGCCTCGTTGTGATCTAGGGTAACAGGAGTGACTGAGCTACATACCTCTCATCATTCAGCAGACTAACTTGAACTCATCCCCATGGTGGGCTCAGGACACCAAGAGAAAGCCTCAGTGCACAAGGCTTTTCAAGCCTCCCTTCATATCATATTTGCTAATGCTCTGTTTGCCAATGCAAATTATTAAAGATAGTTTGGATAATATGAGTGAACATGATGAATGGGTGCCAATAGAAGGAAGGAAAAGTTTGTGGCCATTTTTACAATCAACCACACACTAAGCCCTTTAAAGGACAGACAGTGAGTTGGAGGGCCTGCAAATTTTTATCTTGTACCAGAAATATTTAGAACAAAGTGCCAGGATCTTTTAGGATCTGGGTGAAGAGTATACTTTCCTGTGAACCACACTTTGAAAGGTGGGAAAAAGAGATCGATTGTTACCTAGTACAAAAGAGAAGCAGCAATAGATTAAAAAAAAATTCTATCATTCTTTGCATATAACATTACTATTTTTGTGGAGTTCTTGAACCTCTTAAGAAAACTAGAAGAATGAGAACTACTTGCTCTTTTTAATTAACCTAGTTCTGGCCTGGTTGTTTAAAAGGGCAGGAAAATTGGAAGAGAGGAAAGCATCCTCCTTTTTTAATTAACTCACCGTTAGTTTACATTTGTTGAAAGGACAGGTGCTTTTTTGGTGGTCTCAGCCTATTTGCGAAGGGCTGCAAACTGTGGCTAGGTTGAAAATTGGACATGCAAGGTTGGAAGTAAGGCCACTGAAAGGTTAGTATGGCCTATAGGATGGCATGTGAATCAAGGATTGGATCTTTCAGGAATACAAAAAAATGCCCTGGAGGTATGACTGGACTCAGGGCTCACATGTTAGGATCTTCTCAAGTCTGTTTCTCTAAATGTATGTCTCACTTCTTTTATAACTTGAAAAACAACCTTAAGAACCCACTCGATGTGTATAGCCTGAAAATTAGACATTGTGGTTTTCTTGAAAAACAGAGATCACAAGGATTTTTAAATGATTAATTTCTTTAGGGAACGCTGCTTTAAACAAACGTTCTAATGTGAAAAGCACAAACTGTATAAGCTTTAAGGAATTTTAATATTTCTGTTTGAATATCGTGGTATGCATTGAATTTTAAATTCTCTTGGGTAACTTCTCCACCTCTACCCTGACCACATGCTTCTGCTAAAGTTTGCTAATCATAGTAAATTGTTCCAGTGCCACAGTGATGGGACCTGAGCAGCACCCATCATATTATCTAATCACTTTGGCTGTGGTAAATGAGTCAAAGAAAGATGCATTCCAGGAAAAGAGTACTCATTGTGTCTTCTTGAGCTATGAGAATGAACCCATAGATTTCAAGACCATGTCCTTCTGAGGTTTTATTATAGAAGCCAGTCTGTGACAACAAAGCCCGATGGACAGAAGCAGCAGGTATGAGCGACACTGAGCAAACCTTTAAGTTGTTTGAGTCCTTGGATCAGAGGTTTCTTTATCCAGATCTGTCCCTACCTTTCCTGTGCTCTGCTTTCTGGTTAGATAAGACATTAAATTTCCTCATTTTGCTTAACTACTAAAAATTGCATTTGTTTCTTAGACAATGGAATTAGTCTGTATGTGTCAGCATGCTTTAAATGTGAAAAAAAAAAGTTATACATTTTTTACTTCTTGAGTGACTAATTGTTCTTAAATCTATTTTCATTTTATTGGTGTTTTCCTTTCTAATTTGGGAAAGCATTCCTGCACTTGACATTGCAGGGTCTGTAGGAGAGCTACATTGACACAGGGACCTGGTGGGTCCGCTAAAAATCCACAGATGATGAGAACTTTCTATGCAATAGCTGCTTTCAAAGGTATTTGTTTATGGTTAATTTATTTTCCCTTGCATAAGGCTGAGACAAATGCAATAGTGTCTCAGTGGGAGCTTACCCCTTTATGGGGACTGCTTTTATTTTGCAAGAGTTTTTCTCTGGGAGACTGTCTTCCCTACAGATATATTAAAAGATGAGGCAGTAAAGTCTGCCAAAAGCCCAGATTACAACTAAAAGACAAGCAGGGCAGTTCCTCAAATACTCTGAACTAGCACTTTCCATTTGGTTTCTTGTTTGTTAAACAAATTTAATTTTTTTTTTTAAAATAAATGGCAATATTCAGACCAGGGAATTTAATTATTCACGATTTTGAAATTTTCTCACATGATATTACTAATTAGATTATTAATGTATTTAGTTATTTTATGCACTAAAATCTATGTGGCTACATATTTCATTTCTTTAATGGTTGTGCAAATACAACAATTGGTTCCAGATAGCATATATGTAAAACGTATTTTATTCCATTAAAAGTGAGTTAATTTTCACTAAAGCTGAAATGCCTATAAATTTTTGTGTTTTCTGTTGAACAACCCTGGATCTGTAACAAAAATACCTGGAAAATCATTTGAATGATGTTGAGCACATAATATGACACTGTAATTAGGATGTTATCACCAGGAATATCGATGATCCACCTGTCTTTGGGCTCCTGTGATTGATTCTCAGAGAGCCAGGTTTTATGTGAAGAATCATAGGCCTCTTGTCATTGTTTCATAGAGGTTTCTAGATATGAACAATCCATTTGTAAATTCAGTGGCTTTTTGAAATTAATTTTACTCTGTATTGTTACACTTTTGCCTGGCTTTGGAAAAGTAGAGAAAATATTAAATTGGGGTAATAGGTATCCCTACATACCCAAAGTCCTCTGAGATATTATAATTATGTTAAAATATGGATCAAGAAGTATTCAGATACTAAATTAATCCATTTGTCACTGGTTTGATCTATTATTTCCAGAAATAAGTCTTTTTTTTTTTTTTTACTTTAATCATTCTTTTGCATCTCCAAAGAACGACCACTTTATTTTTGAACTCTTTCCCCAGGAGAGAAAAGACCTTTAAACCATTCCTTACAAAGATTCCCAGAAGGATAGACTGGCACAGATTTGGAAGCAGTGTAAAAGGGTATTGCCTGCATCACTCTGACAGTACAGTGTGCAGTTTGCCAACAGGATAGTTGGTTAGGGTAAATAGAGATTATTGTATATTATTAAGTAGAGGAGAAAGAATTAGCATTGGCACTGCCTATGGCAACGAACTGAGTGATAGCACAATGAGAAAAGGAAATAGATTTAAAAAGTAGGGCTCAGACAGAGGCACCTAAAGACCCAGAAGGCATACAAGGAAAAGAAGTTATGAGAAAATTTTGTAGACAAAACCTCTAAGGCCAGTATTTGTCTTGAATTTCTCTTTCAGTATTAGTCTCTAAGTGAATAAATTCGCTTATGATGCTAGGAGATTTATGCCTTTGAATTCTTAAGTGTTTTAGTAAGGCAGTGAATGAACATTATTTTTCTCAGGAAACTTGTGAGGTCTAGATGATATAGACCTGTACTTATTGAAGCCAATTTAGCACTGTTTTTGTTTGTTTGTTTTGTTTTGTTTTTGTTTATTTGATTTTTGTCTTTTTGATTTTTGTCTTTTGAAAGTACTGCTTGCTCAGCAGTTCAAGTATGCCAGAGACAGTATCTCTGTTGTTCACTTGATATTGTTTCATGGTCATAGTGTGGCTGCCACAGCCTCAGCCATCACTTCCGCATTCAAACATAAAAGAAAGGGAATGGTCTTTCTAAAGGAATACGTTTAGAAAACTGAGGTAATTTGAGAACTTTTAAAGGAAAGCAAAAGCTTTCCCAGAACTTACATTCTCCAAGAGTTTTACTTATGTTTACTGACCAAAATTAGGACATATTTCCAGCTCTAGCTGCAAGGAAGACTGGAAAAGTAGGGACCTGAATGTCAATGACTCACACAACCTAGACAGGAAAAAGTAATGCCTAAAGTAGAAATCTGCTAAGGAGTAGGCAATATAATATGTCTATCATATAATATCATACATTCATACACATATTATATACACATATTTATCTTAAGGTAGGATGTCTTTAAGTTATTGGGATCTGCATGACGAATAACTTTGGTCCATTATTCAAGTTAGAATGTCTTTGCGGAACAAACACGGCCCTAGACCTGGGGTGGGCAAATTTTTTATTTAAGGGCTATATAGTAAATATTTTAGGTTTTACAGCCACACTGTTACCAGACTTGAAAAATTAGGTCCTTGAGTCTCAATGTCATAGAAATGAACACTGAACTAAGAATAACTTTGAGCAGACAGAGCTTGAGAGAGAGAGAGAGAGTGAGAGCAAGAGCGAGCGAGAGAGACTTATACACAAGAGAGCATGAAGGAAAAAAAGAACATGCTCTCTGAAGGCTTTTTGTGACAAGGTTACATATGCCATCAAAAAGTAGGAAGGGGTTCAGCATTGAGGATGTGGTTGCTGATCCTGACGTCTTCCAAGTAGTCATTGGTTTCAAGGTGATCACAAGATGCTTTTTCCATGGTTAATGGTCCCTGCTGAGGTCCTGCAAAACAAAAGCTTATGCAAACATTTCAGTTAGCCTTCGTATTTTAAATGACCCGTCCTAAATTGCAGACTTAAGATACCGATTTCTTCCTCAGAGGCTGTGGGCACCGTGTTAAATCTTAATTGGAATATCGGGAAGGAGGGAAGTGGTCAGACCACAGTTAAAATGATGTCTCGGTTTTAGAGGAGACAGAGTCTCTCTTCTTTTAGCTATTTTATACTTGCTCAATACTGTCTTTATCACAACTATACAATTCTGTTGTTGCAGTTCAAAAGTAGCTATAAACTATTCATAAACGAGTATGCTATGAGCAAATAAAAAATAACACATCATTTATGGAATAAAATTTAAACTTTATATGTTTTTACCTGTCATAAAATGTTATTCTGAATTTTTTTTCAACCATTTAAAAATGTAAAAACTATTCTAAACAGACATTCATGTCTTAAAACTATCATAGCTCTCATTTATTCTCCCAAGGACCCATATATCTTTTCTAAAAGTCACTTGTTTCTCCTTAAGTGCCATTTCTTACACTCTCTTCCCCTGTTAAGACTGTAGGTATATAAGTCCTAAAATCTAGTTGCCTCTTTGAGCTACATTTTCTGTGAGCTCCTGCAAAAAGAGACGAATGAACTTTGTGTTTTTCTTGCTAATCTCCTTGTTTTCAGTTTAACTCATTGGCCCACAATTCTTTACCTCAGAGGATAGAGGAAAAGTTTTTCTTCCCCAAAAGCCCATGGCAACAGCAATCCCCTCTCCTGATCAGAGATGGCCACCTCAGGGAAGGAGTAACTGGGAGGATATATAGATGGAATCTCTCTCTGCCAGTCTGAGATAAAACACTGGATAATTCCTATGTCCATTACACAATGTGATCAATAAAATTTCCAAGATTATGGCAGCTTAAGCCCCTGCGTTTTCTGGTTGTGAGAGATTTTATATTACCAATTGTGCTAAATGACAATAATAACCTTCTAACTGGGTCTCTGCAATCTTACTCCTCCAACTCTATTTTCTATAATACAGTCATGATGACCTTTTATAAAGCAAACTGTTCTCAGGTTAATGCCTTAAATTGCTTCCCTTTGCGCAAGGGAAAATAATCTGCAATTGCTAATGTGGCTAAGAGCCTCCTTGATCCTGTCCATTCTTAAAAATCCTATTACAAATCATAATGCAATAAGTAGCATTGTAGGGGTTTTATATTTCTAAAGGTGTACCTCCAGAGTAGATATCTAGAAATGGAATTGCTGGGTTAAAGGATAAACATTATCTGTAAATTTGTGAAATATCATTAAATTCCCTCCACAGGGTCCTCTCCCATCAGCAATGTGTGAGTGCCTGTTTCTCCATGACTTCACCATCAGAATATTTTATTCATTTTTAAAAATTTTTGGCAATTATATGAATGAGAAATATTATTCTTTGTAGATTCAATTTGTATTTCTATTATGAATAAAGTTGAGAATGTTATATCTTTTTTTATTGAACAGTCTGCTTATATCTTTTGCTATTTTTCTGTAAGGTTCTTAATCTTATTGATTAAAAAAATATTTATGTATTTCAGGAATTGGCCATTTGTCTTACAAATTTTAAATATTTTGCGCTATTTTATCCTTTTCTTTTTTTGCACTTTATGTTGTTGTTTCCATGCAAAAATTTTTATTCAGTGTATTAAATTTATCTTTTTCTTTCTTGCTCCTGGATTTTATTCATAATTAGAAATACTCCTCCCACTCGCAGATTATAAAACAGTTCACTTCTATTTTCTTCCAGAACATGTATGGTTTAGTTTTTGCCATATATGTCTCTGATTCATTTGAATCATATTCTGTTTACTCTTTGATATAATAACCAGTTTTCTATTTTTCCAATGTTTATTGAATTTTAAACCAAAAATATTTTAAAAGCACAGCTTTCTTCCAAATGCTTTGAAGATGCCACCTTTATGATAAAATAATTTTTCATATGTACTTGAGTCAATTCAGAACTTTCTTTTCTTTTTCATCGGTCTGTTTATTTTCACACCAATACCAGATTATTGTGATTATCAAGGCTTTATATTATGATTTACTATCTGGTGGGATTGATCTTATTTGCTCTTCTTTTCCAAGATTTCCCTGAGTATCATTGTATATTTATTTTTTTCATGTGAACTCTAACTTATCTAATTCCAGAAAGAAATTAGCAATGTTTTCCTTTGGGCGATGCTGAAATTATATATTAACCAAGAAAGTAATCTTATTAAAAACTTAAGATGTATTTCCATTTCTTCAAGTATACTTTTGTGTTTTTCAATACCATTCTTAAGTTTTCCTCATATAGGTTTTACATATTTCTTCTTAAGTTTATTCCTAGATTTTTATTCCTTTATAGATGGAATTTTTGTTTTCATTATATTTTCTGATTAGAATTTATATATCAAAAGACTAGTGATTTGTGTACATTGACATAAGATCCTGCTACCTTCCTGAATTATCTTAATGTTTATAGTAGTTTAATCTTAATGATTTTCTTTGGATTTCTAAGTATACCATTATGTTATCTGCATACAGATAGTGTTTTATTTCTTCATTCCAATTGTTCTCTACTTATTTTTCTTTATTTTGCTATGTTGTTTGATACCTTCAATATGAGTTAAATAATGGATAGAGGTACTGAAAATGTCTCTGAGTTTCCCTATTAAAGAAGATGCTGGCTTTAGACTGACATGGATGGGTAGGTAGGTAGATAGATAGATAGATAGATAGATAGATAGATAGATAGATAGATAGATAGATAGATGATAGATAGATAGATAGATGATAGATAGATGATAGA
>NW_024350325.1:3963365-4000368 GCF_902729225.1 Pteropus medius
CTCTCCCATGGTTACCTATAAGACATTATGCCAACAATAAAATCACCTACAATTTTGCAAAACCAGAACAATGTGTCTCTCTTAATTTCCCTCGGGTCCATCCAGAGTTGTGCTAGCAACTAGAGAGGTGTGTCTCACAAAAAGAATATAATAAGACATCAAAGGCGAGAATGAATTTATACACGTGTCTTTTCTAAGGTGAAAATATATCTAACATCTTGTGCTCAGTTTACAGTACTGAGGGTTTGATGTTGGCTTTGATCTTTAGATATGCTATAATAATTGGATCATGTTCCATTCTTGGGACTTGGTAACAAGAGAGGAATACTTCTAGATATTAGCATGACAGAGAGTAAAATCAGGATATTGGGGTCTGAGGAATTAGAGCGTTTTGCAAATGCACCTAAAGTAGCTCCTTGTTCTTAAATTATCATGTAAACTAAATTGCAACTGCCTTCTCAGGGACTTATTATTTTGCATCTAGGGATGCCTTTAGGATAATCACTGATGAGATATATAGCATGTTAAAACCTCGGCATATTCTACTCATGGATGTTTTCATCTAGTTTAAATAACTTAAAAATACGATTTCCATATATTTTACAAATGGTATTTCTTTTCCCATGCTGACCTCTTTTCATAAAAATTCCTAGTGTAAAAGCTAAGTTTACAGTAATTGATTCATTTTTCTTTTTTGCCAGAGAAAAAATGCAACTTTATTGTTTATGCAGTGCTTGCAGTTAATGTCATAATCACTGTCTATAGGATCATTTTATGGTAATCAGCAATATTCAGTAAGTGTTCCATTTCAAATTGTTTATGAGGTAATAAAATCGATAAGGTGATTTAGAGGAACAAAGAGTTGCTAGAACGAGTGTTTCCGAAGTTAGATGATGTTAATCACAAATTGTCACCTTTATTTCACCTTCTTAATCTTGTCCATATGGTCAGTGAAAAACAATGATTAAACACATAGCTAGATATAGATAAAGTTAGATTTAGACAGATGCCTCCTGCCCTCCAGGACTGACTTGTGTTACTGGTCAAAATGTATGTAGCCAAGACATTCTAGGGCCATTAAGTGATCATCACATGAACTTTCTCATAAGGAAAAGAAGGCTGAGACAAAGTAATATATCAAAGAATGCAAAACCTTTGGCTCCTCACAGAAGCTCAACCCAGGGAAAGAAGATGGAACCAGGGCATATATTACCGACAAAGACTATTGGTTAGAGGAGAAAAAGGATCTGGTTAATTTTATGAAAAACAAAATCCAGCTGTTTTGAAACAAATTTTAGATAGGCTTTCTAGGGAGTGCTTACTTTTAATAATAACGAAAGTTTTAAACATAGCAATATTTATATAAATGCACATATGTGTGTATATATCGGTTAATATTAATTTTCATATTACTATATGGAGTAATATTGTATTCTCTAATTAAGATACAGGATTTTTTAAAAAGTGATGAAAATCGTGTTTCATAGCTTAATAGTTCTTTGCCTCCCTTAATTCTAAAAGTGCTTGACTCCATACCAGAAACCCAGATTAATGGGCACATCCTAAGCCTCTTGTCACCCAGTAAGGACTCACAGACATGAGTATCTCAGCCTCTATCCTTCCAGCTCTGTCACTCCCACACTCCTAGACTCCCACTGGGGCTATTCTTTCATTTCAATTCAACTGTTAATTTCCTGACCCTTCCATTCTCATTCTATTATTTCCCTTTTATCTTCACTTTCTTCCTAAACCATTTGATCCATCATTTGAACTACACCCCTCCCAGCATCCAGATTTCTCTTGTTTTCTGCTCTCTTTCTAAAACCTGGCTCAGAAAAACACTCCAACCACAGATCAATGCAACCTACCTGCTGTTCACTTCTACCTGGTCTCCAAGCACTGCTGAAAAATTGTTCAGCCATAAGATTTAGTGACATTGAAGCCAACAACTCAAATTTTAATTAAGTTTTTCATGTAGCCTATCCCTCCTTTTTATTTTCCTACATAACTCAAAGTGGCTGTTTCAAAACTCGTCTTCTATTCTCAGGCACTCTGCCTTTATAAACACCTCCTATTTCTTGCTGCATAGTCTCACTTCCTATTGCCTGCTCCTTATCATTAAATTACGTCCACAACAATCTTTTTTTCTCCTCTGTGGTCATAATGGAAGAAACAGTCTAATCCCTGCTCCTGTGTTCTGGACCTCATACTTTTTCTAACTCTTCAGAAAATTCATTCATTCAATTATACTTCCTTTCATTTTCCTTTCATTTTCTTCTAAAGCTCCCTATTTTCTCTACCCAAAATACCCTCAGGCCTCTCTTGTCTTAAACAATACTTGAGTGACCTGAAGCATACCTCAGGTATGTCTCTAGTTCTTTCCCTTCCCTTTTAAGTAAACCAGCATCATTCTCTACATCTCCTCGCCTCCCAGGTACTCAGTCTTTTGCATTCACCTTTCTAATAATGTTTCCCTTAACAAGAAAACTATTGATTGCTTTGTCGCAAAATCCACAAAATCCAATAAACAGTTTCAGTACTTTTCTTTTTGATTTCTTTATAATAGTTCACATTATTGCTCAATCCCTTAAAATACTTTATTTTGCTTCTATAAATCTATATTTGTATAGTTTTCTTATGTCCTGGGTCATTTCTCTTCAATCTGATTTGCTGATGATTCTTCCTCTACATGTGCTTTAAGTGTGTGTGTGAGTCTTAGAGTCCTGCCTCTTATCCTCTAGGATTCTCACTTTGTCATGTGAGTCACGTGCTGCATTCTATTGCTATGTATATAGTTAGTGCTGATATAATATTGACTTCCCTATGTCTGTATTTTCAACTCAAATATATCTCCTGAATCACAGAATGATATATCCAAATATCTCCTGAATATCTGTCATTATATAAATAGCCCAGTTGCTAAAATTGAAGGCATAATTTTTTACCCGCCCCCAAACTTGCTGTTACTTCTGTGTCTTTCTCGTATAGAAAGATGCCGGTATCCAACCCAATCGCCCAAGCCAGAAACAAAGTTATCTCTGATGTCTTCCTTCTCCTACAGCCATAAACAACTTATCACCATAGCCTGTTGATATCTTCTAGAAATTTCTTGATTTTTGACCATTTTTCATTATACCTACTATGCTTGTTTGGCATAGACCCTAATTCTTTTTCAACTGTAGTACAGGAACTTCCTGACTGATCCTTCTGCCTCCTATCATGACTCCTGTCAGACTTATGACTTCTAAAATTTAAATGAGATCAGATTTAAAATTGTTTAGTAATTTTCCATTGCCACTGGAATAAAATCCAAAGGTTTTTTGTTTTTTGTTTGTTTGTTTGTTTTTATAATGTAAAGCATTCTCTAAGCTACCTGTAATTACCAGATGTGCCATCTTTTGTTCCTTTTTTAATCTTCAGGCCATGGACATGCTACTACCTCCTTTGACTGTCAGAAACTAAAACACATTGGCCTAATCATCTGGCCTTCATTTAGGATTTCATTCACGCATATGCTGCCTTTTTTAGGGAGTCTTTTCTGATCTCCGTAAAGTGGGATGGATGTCCTTTCTATCGTACCATGTGCTACCGCAGTATTTTTAAAAAAACATTTCCTTTAATGTACAATATGCATTTTCTCCAAGTTTCCATACGTTAAAATACCCTTTCCAATCATTGGCTCTCACTCTAAATAAAATTTAAATTTATTTTTTTATGGTGGCATTCGTTAATGAAGTCCAATACATTTCAGCTGTACACTTTAACAGTAAGACATATATATATATGTGTATATATATATATATATATATATATATATATATACACATAAATATATTTATTTACACTGTGTGTTCACCTCCCATAGTTAGGTTTCTTTCTGTCACCACATATCTGACCCCCTTTACCCCATCTACCTCCCCCTACTCCCTACCCTCTGGTAACCACTAGACTATTGTCTATGTCCATGAGTCTCTGTTTGTTTGTCCTGTTTATTTGTTGCTTTTAGGTTTATATCCCACATATAAGTGATATAATGTTATTTTCAACTTTTTCTGTCTGGCTTATTTTACTTAGCATGATTATCTCAAGGTCCATCCATATTCCCTTCCTAAATTTAGATTCCTCTCTCCAAGTAAGGCTTACCTTACTTGGTAAGCCTTACTTGGAGAGAGGAATCTAAAGTGACAAGCGACTGCTTACAAGACAGGTAAGCCTTCCACGGCTTACCTGTCTTGTAAGCCGTGGAAGACTTACCTGTCTTGTAAGCAGTCGCTTGTCACTTCTGCCAGAAATCTTCCCTCCAAATCAAAGAAACTCATTCTTTCTTCCAAGCAGCTTCATCAAGATGCTCTAAGCATAAACAGAGTCCACTCACTTAATTTCTTTAAAATAGAGTTGAGAATAACTTATGTGTAGCAAACTTTACTACATGTTTGGAGATTAAAGAAATTTTCTGTCAGGAAATTACGTACATTATTTGTAGTCAAGACTCACAGGCCCAGATCTAAACTCGGAGACACTCTCTAACAGGCTGCAGCTTCTATGGGAAAGCACTAGCTCAAATCCATCAGCTAGGAGCTCTCTAACTTTCCTACCTCAGAGATCAGGCCTCCACTTCCCCACAGGTCTCGAGAGAGAAGGCCCTCCCTCACTAAGCCAGGGTCAACTCATTTCTACTGAATGTGGTTAAAACTTTCTTCTTGTATGGTATAGTCTCCATGGTCCAGATAAGGCAATCAGAGGGATTGATGGTACATTTCCAAGAGCTTTGTGGGTTATCCAGCCAGAATTAAGTTAATGTATAAAAAATAAACTGCGTTAAACCAAGGTCAGGAGAGTTCATGTTCCACATTCTTCCTCCAGTCATGGGAAAGGAGGTCACATTTACACATCTTTTATGATATGGTGGCCATCTCGTCCTCTTCTATAAATATTTGAACAAGAGATATACTCACCTTCCCCTAAACAAGTAATAATTTTCAGAAATAGTCACATCTAAACCCATACTGAGGGAATGAAAATGGCTCTCACTCTACAAGGCTATAACCTCTTTTTAGGAACTCCCACTTACAATTCTATAAGATTTACATTTAACTTCTCAGTCAATCTGAAGCATCTGTGTTGTTTCATTTTCGATTTCATAGTTTTTGTAAAACAATGGGTAAATTTTTGTATGTGTTTATGTGACTAAAGAACACTCTTATATGATTTCTCAAAACAATTTTTTCCAATGATTTCTCTACTTTTAGAGAAAAAAAAAGCTACCAAGGAATTTTAATAATTCTCTAACTTTAAACTTTTTGAAGTCCGATTAGGCATTTTATTAATTAGATATAGCACAGCAATATAACTTATTTGTTACT
Source organism: Pteropus medius (assembly GCF_902729225.1). NCBI lineage: Eukaryota > Metazoa > Chordata > Mammalia > Chiroptera > Pteropodidae > Pteropus > Pteropus medius. The sequence continues at coordinate 3,968,729 of NW_024350325.1, forward strand.
TTTCCATCTTCTCCATTTTCCTAAGAACATGGACTGTTACCTCATTTCTTGTCGCATCCTTTAGACTAGTCAAGGGACTTGGCACATAGTAAGTGTTGAACAAATGAAAAGACAAATGAATCGTTCAACTGCCTGGTGATCTGATGATTTCTCTTCCCCCTACAAATCAGAGGGGTTGATGGTACAAATATCTCTGTTTCAGTGTTTTCCCTCCTCTAGTCAAAGAATGGGAGATATCTTTCCTTCGTCTGGTTTAAAGCTAATTCTTTACCTTATTCTCTGGATTCCGTCCTTTCTTGTATCTCAGCCACTCGAATCCATTAACGTTCCTTTACAATATGACAACTTCAACTCTTCTGGCTCCTTTTCTTAAGCATGAACTTTGCTAAAGCCTTTTCCTTCTTTAACCCCTTCCCTCTTACTTTGCTTCTGAGTTCTATCTATTCTTTCCTTTCGATCTCGTAAGAGTAGATGATATTCTTTGCATCTATTTCCTCGCCTGATTTTTACTCCTCAAGCCACTACTAGAACTTGTTTGTTTTTCAGTATGACCAGAGACTACCTAGTGGCCAAATCTGATGCACATTTTCGGTCCCTTTTTTGGCTCAAACTATTTGCCGTATTTGGCACTCTTGATTATTCTTACTTTGTATTGTTTCCTCCTTCAGAAGCCATAACACCACAATATCTTGATATTCTTCCTACGTATCTGCTCTCCTTTACAGTCTCATTTTCAGGCTTTTCTTCTTCTGATCAGCCTTTAAATGTCAGCGTCCCCAAGTGTCTTATTCTTGGCCCTCTTTTCATTCTATTCTCTCCCCCAGCATAATCTCATCCTGTCACTTCCTGCTTATAACTTCTGTAGCCAACACCTCTTTTATGAATTCCAGAGGCTTTTACCTCTCTTTTGTGATCTCTTAACTTTCCTCTTAACTCTAATCTGCTTTTCCAACTTTCTAAATATTCCTAAAATGTACTTCTGCTTTCTCACTGCTACCACTTTAAAAATGCCCTGTTCATTTTTGAGAAGTATTGCAATATCTTATTAACTTCCCTCCTTTCTTCCAGTGTCACTACTTCTAATCAATTCTTCACTCTTCTGTCACTACAGCTTTTCTAGACCATAAATCTGACAAGGTCATATTCTTTCAAGTGTACTGCAAAGTGTTAAGGATAAAAACAGGCCTGCAAGGCTCATGATCTAGTCTGACTTACACACATCTCAGACATCACGTTCCTTCACACTCCTCCATTCCTCACCCTTCAACAGTATCTCCTGGTTCTCCCAAAACTCCACTGTCACATCACACCAAAGTTCCTGTCACCGCTAAGAGATTACATCATCCTTTGTTCACGTATTTTACATATGCTGTTTGCTCTGACCGGTCTGTCCTTTTATCATTTTTATCTGTCAGAGTCAAGATTCATCTCAATGTTTACCCTTTGCAAGTAACCTCACTAACTCCTGCAGCTGTATTAGGAGATGCCTCACGTTCTTTATAGTACTCTGTGCACATTTCTAACATAATATTTAGGATAAATTTTATTATAATATTCTATCAATAGGTTAGAGGTTTCTTGAAATCAGAGGCTTTGCTTTTCAACTTAGTATTCATGATGTCAAATATAATAATGGACACATACTAGGTACTTTATAAATGTTTAGTATGAAAGCAGCAAATCTCAATCAGCAAATCTATTTAACTATCCATACTGTGTCCGTCAAATATGGGGAAAAAGCAAAGAGGCTAATGTTTTATTTGAGTCTTTGTTTCCTTTTCCGTGAAAAAAATCTAAGACTAATGTAAGAAAAGTACCCCTAGTATATTTGTGATCATTTATAATTTCAGTAATCTCGCATAGGCCATTAACTGTTAGAAATGTAACTTACATATAATCAATAGGGGATGTAGAGGGAACAGACCTGTGGTCGGGGGCGAGGGGGAACAGTGAGCATAATAGATGTAGAATTCTCTCCATCTAAATTCTTTTTTATTTCTTATGCACATATCGATCCGTTTATTATTTATTCATTATTAAGCACCCACTGTATTCCAGATATTGCGGTAAACACCAGGGTCACTAAAATGAGTGAGACTTGACCACTGCCATAAAGAAAGTCATAGTAGGGAAGAATGCACTTAAAACTAAGATTTTTTTTAGAAACCATGAATTAATAGAGACATAGTCTCATTATTCACCGTCTTGTGAAAGTACAGAGAAGGGAACACACAATGAGATGAGCAAACCAAGTAACAACTAATTGTTTAGGAAGTTGCCCTGAGGAAAATGATGTTCGAGCCCGGAATGAGGTTGCCTGAAACATCACTCACTTTCCCCCAAAGCACCCCATTCCATGTCTTCTACTTTTACGGACCCATGTACTAAGCATCTTTTATGCACATCTTATCTTCAATTCACTTTTAAATCATATTTATATACTTGCAAGTTTGTTAATTTTGTGTTTCCTTAATTAGATTTCAAAATACCTTAAATACGGGATCCTATTTTCATAATGCTAATACTGAATTATATCCCCGTGGATACTTAATATTTATTAATGCACTGTCATAATGTTTCTAACAGCATTAAGTTGTTAAGAATCAGGTTCCATGTTTGGTAATTGTCAGTTTTTTTATTAATTTATGAAATGATGAATTACATTGTTTCAAAATGTTCTCTAATTATTTTCTTCTTTTGGAAACATAATTATTCATTATAAATTATTTATCTCTTCCTTCATAATTTCAATCATTTAAGAATTTAGTATGTAAATAGTACCACCAAATATAGCTTCTTAATTTGTTTCAGATATCAAGATAGTAAACTGCAAAAGGAGTTCTTGGACGCTAAAAGAATGTCTACGTAGAATAGACTGTTACATTGCAAAGCTTTACTTTGGTACCCCTCATAGCTTAGTAGGAATGATGAATAAAGGAAGCTATAGCATAATAATATCCAGGAACTAGATATTAGCAAGAGCCAGCCCAGGCTCTACTCCTTGCTTCTACATGAGCTTGAGAAAGTCGTATACATTCTCTGAGTCTCAGTTTTCTTGTCTGTAAATAGGATGAATGTGAGGATCAGTGAACTAATGATCATAAAACACTTAGCAAAGTCCTTAGGCATATTAATGGCTCATAAATTAATACACATATTAATAGTATCTACTACTATTAGTGATGATATTTATAAGCTCATATTTCAATGCGGCATAGCAGTTGTTATGAAAGAAAAATATGGAATTAAAGAGGTTGCATACCTAATAGCAATGACTTGCTTCATCATAAAATACTATCTTCACTATTATAGCAAGATTATTTTCTTTCTGCAAAAGAAAAAGAAAACTTTTGTTGTAAAATTGATAACACACGTTTACAGAAGAAACCACTGTCACCTGAGGCAAGTGAAACCGAAATGCTTTGTTTTCTTTACCAATTTCTCTTCTAATGATATTCAAATTGCCACATCATTACTTCTGAAGGAACAAATCCAGTCACAAAATAACAATTAGAAATATATAGTAGATTACAAAACAAAACAAATTTAAAGAACACACTTTGCAAAGATGTTTCTTTAATATAAGATTAAATTATCGAATCATTCAAAAACCTGTAAATTAATGTTCTACACTGTTTTGATATAAATCGGACTGAGAAAATATACACCATCTCAACAGATCGGCTCTATAATTTTAATATGTTTATAGTAATGATACCTTTATAGATTATATCATCTTATTAGTCAGAGAAAAATACAAGAAATCTATTTTAATTTCTTTTTAAAATTACATTCTGTATTGGAATAAATCCCAACTTTGTAGCTATTTAGAGAGCTCATTAGAAATGAGATGTGAATTTGCAGGCTCGGACAGAAATTCTGGTTCCTATTACTCTTTCTAGGGTTAAAAATAAAAATGTCTAAACTTTCTCTTGTATGTTTTCTCTAGGGAAATTACCTTTTAAGTTCTTAAAGACCATAGTTTCTTTTTATACTTTTAAACTTTAAAAAATATTTTTATAACCTTACTTAAAGGTTTAACCTACTCATTCATGAGCAGAGATCTCTTATATCTAGATTATTTCATACCTGGATTGAAGTGTATCTTCTTCTCGGAGGTCATTTAAACTTCTGTATAACAAAGTTTTATCAATCTGTTAGTATCAAAGTGTTTCTCAGGAGCTGAGAGTTTTTCATATACCTCTAGAGAAAAAATACAATTATGTAACTATATCAATATCTTCTATGTTTTGTAAGATTGTTATCTATTTATTACCTAATCTTTAATTAATGTAGGCAAGTAAGCATTTGACTTTAGTAAAGATAATTTTAATTCAATTAAATCTTTACTCTTCAGAGTGAATGCATTTAACTCTGTATTTGAATTATTGTTAAGGGGATAATGACATTCTTCATTGTTAAGTCTTTAATAAAGAATTCCCAAATACTTCATCCTCAAATTCCAAAATTATAGTTATTAACAGTGATTAGTTATAATCAGGTTTATAGCCTTCATTTAGTGAAAAAAAAAAAAAGTACTATTCTTCTCCAGAATCAGTTCCTCTTCAAATCAATATCCATTAAGCATTTTTTTTTCCCCCAACATTTCTGTAAAAGAGGCGCTGAGGCCTCATGGAGGACTGGAGAGGGTGGAAGGGGGAGGTAGATGACAACCATGCTCGTCCTCTCCAGAATCCTAGCCACTCTGATTTTGTCCCCAAACTTGAACACACAGCTTAGCCCAAGGAGAATTAACCAGACCCACTCCTTATAAAGTTTAGCAAGTACCTGCTTCCATTTGAGTGTTGCCCCAGGCTCTAGATCTGCTTTTCTACTCAAGTAGCTTATCAAAGTATTCTTTACACTCAGTATAGTGCTCTCGCCAAAGTCCTGGAAAACACACTCTCTTTCTTGTCTCAAGTTTCTTGTGATGTTGTATTACATCAACAGTGCTTTAGTGACACAGAATGCTACCCTGAAAAACTACTCAGCTAGCCCACCCCTTAATCCACACTAGCTACACTGCTTTTTAATTCCCATGAAACTTTACTTCAGCCACCACACACCATAATCTCCTTGTCTAACAATTCATTTGGGGCTCCCTCACCGATATCTATTTCCAGTTCCTAAATGTATTATTATATTTACCTACATCTACTTCTAAACAAAGTTTTATGCAGAACCCTTAGGCAGACAGTTTCCAAAGATCTGGGTTCTACTCTCTTTGCTTTCTATCCCCTTTAGTAAACCTCAGCTATTTTTATTCCCTTGGCTATTATCAACCCTTCCCTTGGGTTCTTAAGTTACAGACCTAATATCCATTTCTCTTTTAGATTTTTACACTTGCATTCTCAGGAATGCCTCAAGTTGAATATGTGAAAAATAAATAAATTTATAAATTTCCTCCAAAAACCTGCTTTTTGTCTTATTCTGTTCCTCTAAGTGACATCAACATCCCCAACAGACTCAAACTCGAGTCATCGGTCTCACACTCCTCTCTCTCTAACCTCCTTTATCTTATCAGTGCCTAAGTATTTCTTCCTTTTCATTTCCTCTACCAAGCCTCTAGCTCAGGACTTCATAATTTCTTACTTAAAGCCATTGTCGTCTGAATGGCTTTCTTCTTTAATCTCTTCCCTCCTTTAATTCCTTAAAAACTGCTGCCCAGCTCTGTCGATGATTCCTCGTTGTCTATAGATTAAAGTCTAAATCCCATATTATTTATATCTAACACATTCTTAGTGCGGTTTTACCCATATTTACCACTACTGCTCATTACATAACCTAGACTTGAGCTTTGCGAGATATTCGTGGGATACACTCTGCGCTTTTCCACACACAGACAAGTTTATGCCAAACCCTTAAAGCAGGAATGCCTTCCCCATCTTTGATGCCACACTGAGGCATTTTTTGATTATCCTTCTTAACTGGCCCCATCACAATCACTCAGCTACTCTGTAGAACCTGACTACATTGTTTGTTTCGTACATAGTTCTTTACATTTTGAAATTCTTTATGAGTGTTCAGGGGTAGAAACTAAGAGGGTTTTTTGTTCATTGGTTTGTTTGCTTTTTGTTTTTAATGATCGTTATACTACCAGTATGAAGAAAACTTGGGAAAGATGAAAACGTGTATTGTAATTCTACTCTATGCTAGGCATTGTGTTCATTGCCGTGAAATATCTGGCTTCACTGTTTGGACTCTCAAACCATCTTTAATACAATATTTTAATGATAATTATATCAATGTTGTTAAATTTCATTCAGAAGTATTTTCTGGAAATAAATTTTATTTCACCAATTTACTTTTTAATTGACGAAAAATTTTTAGATTATTTTTTATTTTTTATTATCTTAGTAAAATTATATCAGTTTCAATTTTTCTTTACTTTGCATTTGATTCTTTTTCAGTATTTTTGTCTATATCAAAAAAAATTTAATATTAGAATTTCTGCTGTTATATATTTTCTTTTGTGGTCATTTTCTCCTACCAAGTCTTAAATCCTCTAGGTCCTATTTGGCAATAAATGTTGCCTAGATTATTTGCTTCTTCTATTTCTTAGCAATAACAAAATTTAAAACTTGTAGCCATTATCAGTTTGTTTTTTTTAAAGTATTGTTATTAATGATATCTATTATGGATCAGAAATAACTGATAATTTTACCTATTCATTAGGGAGTACATAAGAAAATTGTGATCAGTTTGGTAGAGAGTAAAATGAGAGGGAAGAAGGAGAAAGGAATCTAGGGACTGACAAACCTATTTATAGGGATGGACTCATTATCTATACAGAGAGAGAGACGGGCTGTGACATTTCTGGTTACCTAGAACACCAATCTCTATCTTCTCAGTTTAGCAAGACCATTGTGTGAATCTGAGCTCTTTGCTTTGCTGTGTGTGTGCATGTGTGTGTGTGTGAGTGCATGTGTGTGTATGTGTTTATGCGTTTATGCTATAGCCCAGAAAATACCTCAAGCTGAAAGTCAGAGCAGTTGTGGGGCTTGCCTCATTTATATACTTTTTTTAGAGATCACGGTTCTATGTTGCTTATTATCCAGTGTTTGAAACATTTCTTTTATATATTTTATCCTTTATTTACAATAAAGGACTAGTTTGAAACTGGTTTCTGTGACATGATTAAAAGCAAAAGCCATCTCTATTTGTTTTGGGCCTTTTAAATTGGATTTGAACTCTGAGTCTCAAAGGACTTCACTGAGAGCTCTATGTGTACAGCAAGTTTGGGGGAATAAATAGTGGATTTCATTGTCATTCAAATGAGTGAGGCCCAGATAAGTGGAACTGTTTGATCTATTTAGAGAAAATTATTGACTCATTTTTGAATATAAAGGTTGACTACCTAGCTCTCACTTTTTGGTGAAATAATTGAAAGGAAGGTGCTAAGGGTCTCTATTCAGTATGTCATCTTTCACTTAATCATCTGTTTTCAGTCCACTCTGCCTGTTTCCTTTTGTGGTTGGTGTCCCTGAGTTAGGAGCCTCTTTGCTTCAATTTTTCCAGGAAATATTTTCCACAACTTTTACTACTGAGAGGAAGTGTGGCTTTGGGGTAGAGGAGATGTCCTGTTGGCTCCACCTTCAAAACATACCTAGAAACTAATGATGTTCCAACATTTCCATTGCTACCCACCTAGACCTAGCCACTTGTGACAATTAATATTATATGTCAGCTTGGTTAAGCTATGGCGACCAGTTGTTTAGACAAATACCAGTGGGGGATATTGCTGTGAAGGTATTTGTTAGATGTGGTTAACACTTAAATCAGTTGACTTTGGGTAAAGCAGAATACCCTTCATAATGGGGGTAGGGTACATCCAATCAGGTGAAAACCTTTAGGGCAAAGATCGAAGATTCTGAAAGAAGCAGCAATTCTGCCTCAAGACTATAAGGTAGAACTCTGTCTGATTTTCTACCAGATCAGGCTTGCCCCAAAGAATTTGGACTCCAGTCTACCAGTCTTACTTCTCAAAGATGCCGCCCCTAATTTAACCATCCACAAATCACCCCCCTTTTCTTCTACCACTAACCATTGCTCTTTATTCTACTTTTTTCATGCTGATTGATATATTCTGAAATTAAACCACTTAATTATTTATATATTGTGTTTCCTCTCTTCTTAACTAACATGGAAATTTCACAAGGGCAAGAAAGATGTTTGTTTTATTCCTCATTTATCCTCAGTGCCTAGAAAATACTTGGTGTATAGTGATGACTCAACAAATATTCATTTAGATGAGTGAAATTTTGTAGTATGCTGCTTTGATAATATAATTATAGAATTACTTCATCATCATTAGGCTGAATTTAATAAAGACAGTCTTCATTTGAAGCACATGTACATTATACATAATGTGAATAGTTTCACAGAAAACTACATAAGAAAATTAAAATGAAGCACACCAATTATTCAGTCTTATTTCACAATCTAGAAATCTGTAAGCTTCAATAATTTGACAAGTTCTTTGACATAACATAGTCACAAGCACTTTATAAACCCACCAGAGTATTCCCCTTATTATATTTTCATCTCTCAGAAAGGGATAGATTCCCATGTTTAAGTGTCATCGAACCCATCTTCTTAAGGCTTGAATCACGCTTCTTATTTAACTAAACAATTAGGCCAGTCTTATCCAGACTAGCTGTCTATATCATCCAAATTGTCAATCAGTCAACTGATTCCTAAGGCAGAAACTTTAGTGGTGAGAGAATGAGATTAGGAATCAAAGTACTGACTCTAGTCCATACATTACCTCAGTAAGCCATGCAAACTAGGCTTCACAGTGCAAAGCATTATAACTGAAATAATTTTACCCACTACAGATTTGTGGGTGAATGTGGATGTTATCATGGGAGGGAGGGGTGTAAAAGAGGGCAAAGATAAAAATCAAATAAGATACAACACACAGAAGTATTTTGACACCTGGTAAATTATTATATGACAAAGTAAATTATTATTATGGATAACAGCTAACATCCATTGAGTATTTCTCATATGCTAGGCTTTTCTCTAGGTGTTTACACTCACTTATCACAGTTAACCCCATAGAACCCACATGTGATAGGTATGATTATCATCCTCATTATATGTGTGAGCAAACTGAGGCAAACAGAGCATAAATAACTCACCTAAGGAATGGTTGGAAAGCGGATGTCAGACTTCAGACTGAGGCATTCTGCTTTCAGAGACTTGTGTTCTGGCCACCATATTATATTGCTGCACAGACATAGCCTTAGAAAATATTTTAGGGAATTTTTCTTTTTCCAATTCCGGTTAAGTGCAAAAAGAATGTGAGATGCAGCACAGTGGCTGACTCATAGTAAGGGCTCTTAAATATTAATGCCTTTCCTTCTTTCCAGTACGCAATCCTGCCTCTCTTGAACTTGTTCCTCAATAAACATGCAATTTCTTCCCACAGGCATTATTGTTCCTAGTAAGTCATTCTACTAAGTTTAATTTTGTAATAAGATAGAATATATTTCATCTGAAATAGTGGGTAATACTGGAAATAAATGCTACTATTTTTGTTATCTTTTGTAATATTCGGAAACTGTGCTGAGCAATTGCTGCATATTAACAGTACAAAAAGGCTCAAAATTACTTTGTTAAACATTTTTTCTCAAGCTTTTAGCATTATTTTGATAAATATTCTAACACTTTTATCCAACTCGCAGGCTTGCTGATGGTCATGGGATAAGGACTTGGCAAACAGAAATCTCTGCCATCATTCTGCCCGTACTCTCTCCTCACCAAATGGCCTTCATCTTCATAATAAGCAAAAGGTAGGTTTACCCTCAATTCTTATTTAAAATACAAATTTTTCTGTCTTCCTCATAAACAAAAATAAGTATTATTTATTCTTCCCTACATATAACTGAGGAAAGGACTCACCAGACTTAGATCATGTTTAACCAAAAAATTCCTTTGATCCCTTAGGACATAAATATTCCCAGGGACAGAAAAATAAAGAGCAATTGCTCCTTGGGGAGAGGGTGTTGGGAGAGCAGATCTTCTTGAGTATAGATAACCTTCTTCAAATTAGTTCTTTTTTCCAAAAAAAAAAAAAAGAAAAGAAAAATGATTTTATGCTTCCCATATTATCTTTTTGTGTGTGCAAAATTAATTATTTTTATGTTAAAAGATTTTTTTAAGGGAAATGCTTTTTTCTTTTTTTTTAACCACATGATGATCCTGGATAGCTGATTTTTTTAAGGGAAATAATTTTTTCTTTTTTTTTTTAACCACATGATGATCCTGGATAGTAGGACAATATCATAAATCATTAACGTGCCATATGAGTTCTCAATAAATAAAAACTACAAAGCCCAAGTTTTATGAAAATGCTTAAGCAATAATGTTTACAACCTGTATATAATAAAACAAATGTAAACAGTAAATGCAGCATGAGAGTAATCAAAAAATGCACAGGGCCGCTACATATGGTCAGTCGGCCCCTGAGGAGCCTACTCCAGTCAGCCCCTGGAATTAGGCCATTTCTATTGCTCAGAAAAGAAAAAAACACTAAAGGAGACTAAAACATCTTGTAGAAAGCACATGACCATCTACTACATGTGCAGTGATTTTGTTCCTATATACATCTGAGAGAGATTTGGGTTCTGATTTTAGAATTAGGTATTCTATAACCTCTTTGAGCCAAGAATCTGGTTCCTACCTAAGGTGCAGTGCCAGTGGTGCCCAGACCAATGAATCTTCATCCAGGGGTGTTCCATCTGCAGTCACTGAGTGACAACTAGCCACAGAAACATAAGCCCCATTTTCTTTAAATGATGGATTATAAAAGCACATCCAGAATTTTTGTAGTTTGTTCACCACTTATGAGAAGTTTAGAAAAAATGAGATTTTTGAACCAAATACCTACCCACAGAAGCCCTTAGGGGTACCCAGGAGTGTATGAGCTCTTAGAAACACTGAAGTCTCCATTTTGTCACAAACACAGAATTAGTCTTCATCTTTGACATAGTGACCAAATAAAAGTCATCTAAAGTAATTTTATAACCTGAAATGACACTGCTGGGCATGTTGATGCCCCTATGACATATCTGGTAATATAAACATAAGAAATGTGAGGTTCTTATTTTTTTCTCTAGGCTGAATTATTTTCTTCTTTTATAAGAATAATCGACTACATTTTCCTTTGAATAACCTAGTATTTTAATTAGAGAAGTGAGGAAATTTCTCTCTTGCTAAATCTTCCCATCCCTGTTGAAACATAATGACTAGTTCCAAGCTGTCAATGCAAAAATGATATTTGCAGCTGTCCCTGTCACGTGGGTGGTTCTTTCCACCTCAAAGCCAGATCCTTTTTTATTTTTGCTCTTAAGTGAGCAAATTAAGAGAAAGTTAAAATGGATAAATCTTCATTACTTTCCAGAAAAGAAAATTGTAAACTGCTTCCTTAAGCTCCACCAGGCAAATTAAATGGAAAGGAAGTCTTTATTACACCAGAAGGTAGGATGACTTTTAACACTTGGGAAGAGTTGAGAGCATAAATACTCTAATTTCACCCTGGCCCAAATATGTCAGGCATGATGTAACTTTTACATTTGAAGCATCATTCTAACTGTTAGAACGGAGTAGGTTACAATGGAAATCAAGTTCTTAAATGAAACTTTTTAGACAGCTTAAAATTCTGCTTTCTCATAATACATATGAGTTTGCTCTTTCTACAAACTTTCTTCACCCACTCTTCTCTGATCAATATACATTAAATAAAATAGGCTCTTTTTTCTAAGGGTATTATTTCAAGTTTTAAACTTCTATAAATATTAGGTCTGAAAATGTTTAGCCATACCTGGTTGTCTAACAGTTATTATATGATACAGAAAGCAATGATGGTAAGGTAGCATGGTACATTGCATCACCTTTTTCCCAAATGAGTTCAACATGCCTTCAATCATTATGGTTATTGAACATTAAGATCAAAGGATTCATGTCTACAAACTGTCATGGCATAAGTTATTTTCCAAGCTTTCCCTACACTGGTGCTGGTTTAGTCAGCAAAATTTAGGTGGCCAACCTTTCTTCAGAAAACCTGCATCATATACAGCAAGTGTGTACCAATGACATTCATCCATATTCTCCTTATTGAATTTAATATACTCAAATAAGAAGAGAATTCTGTTTAATTCAAATGTAATATAGTGTGTTTTGTTCCACGGGATTTTTTCACACATAAATTTATGTTTAAAAAGTACATTAATTATGTGGTCCTTTAAAATACAAATTTACCTGTGTTTTATATGTATTTTTATTATTTATTTTAATGTTTCCCTTCATAGATATCATCACCACTTTAATTCATGTATTATACTTGTGACAATATATATTCAGAGGAAATACAAGCTCAACTTTTAGCAGTACATTACATTTTAGAAATTGTAAAGAAAATTTAGCAATAATTCCATTATTATAAGTAATAGTAAGTGTTATTACTTTGTGCATAAATTACTAGAGACAGAATCCAGCTCTTCAAAATGTTAAATTCTGGCATAGTATGTTGGAAGAAATAAAATCATTTAGTACCATTTTATTTAAAATTAGTATTTCTTAAGATCCACAAATATTTATATATCCCAATACTATTCACCCTAAGATATATGAAATATATCCTTTCTCAAAAAGCTAACTCAACAAGTCTGTGATGTTTTATCAATATCCGAGGATGTCTAATATTACAATATATAGAAAAACCTACAAACTTAAAAGATCTTTCATATTCAGTTCCTATACAGGCAATACAAACTTACCTTAAATTTCATGGTTCCAGGGCACCTCCTGCTCTCTCATTGCTCACCCGCTCCTTCTCTCCCTACTTTCCCTAAGACTGCAGTAAGAGAAGCAATTATTCCAGTGTAGAACACAGAGACCAGGCTCTTCCCTGTTGTTGGCAAGTATTCAGGCCTCACTACCTTTTCCAGACCCTTCCTTGACCCCTACTTCACAACCCTTCACCTTTTTGCAAACACGTATCCTGAAAGTCTGTGTGCTCAGGCTCCAGTTCCAAGCAGCACTTCTAGTGTAGATATTGGTCAAAACTAAGATTGTTTTTGTTTTATTTGTTTTTGTTTGTTTGGGGTGTGTGTTTTTTTTATTCTTCTTATTATTTTGGTAGTATGAACTTTAGCCATCTTCTGTCTTTCTCAACTTACAGACACAATATTTGTTTCATCCAGACATTTTACTTATTATATTATTATTTAATAATAATTAAATAATAATATAATAAGTAAATTATAAAATTGTAGAAGGTGAAAAAAATGCTACGGAAAAAAGAAAAAAGAAGAGCCAATTAAGAAGAATTTGGACTTTGGGGTGGGGTGGTTATCATTTTTAATAGGGTAGTGAGGGAAGGTTTCACCGAAAAGTAACATTTGAACAAACTTCTTTTCAATTACAATTCATCAAAAAAGGCTAAGTATGGTAAATATCTTCAAGAAAACAGAATTACCTAGTCGATTAGCTGAGTAAAACTAAATTTATTGAATGTTTAGTAATCTGTGAGCCTAGGCCTGATTTTTTAATACACTATTAATATACTATTACAGGATGCCATGAAATCATGTCCAATATATGCACATTGTTACCTCTCATCGGACAGTCTAAATTGACCAGAGCTAGTCACAATATTTATTTTCAGAGAAGACTACTCATCGAGAAAAAAGTTAATGTGTTGGTTCTAACTTATAAATTTGAAAATTAACTGCCCTTCGGTAAACACACATTTTTAAAGAATGAAAGCAGAATTTGTTTTTCTCTCTTGGTCTATCTGCCTATCACTGAAAACTCCTTTTCTATATATTTAGAGATATAAAATCAGCACCTTCATCTCAAACCAACCAGATTCAATAATAGAAACTATCACCTTGGAGAAGCTTTCCTCTAAAATCCTTTGGTTCCTCAAGTTTTCTCACAGTTAAAAATTCATATATCTGCTTACAAATTTAATTATTTTTAGTAAGTATATCCAACTGACAAGAAAATAAAATACGTTACTGGAAATGGACAGGTCAAGTGAACCTATTAGCAAATACATTTCTAGAAACACATGCTGTTTTGAATGAGTTATTGATTTCAGCCGTAAACAGTCTACGGGTAGCTCGCTTGTTTCATTTCTTAATGCTAACAGACTCATTTTTCAGAACCAGCATGCCACTTTTTAAAAATACATTCGGAAGCTACATTTGAGCACATATCTAGCAGGTCTGTAAGTGTTTAGAACATTAACTACAGAACTCACTAACTATTATGGATTTTCTCCCTCATAAAAGGAAGAGTCAATGGTCATATGACAAAACAGTTATGACTATTGTTATACTTGAATCTCTGAAAATATAGAGAAGAGATGAAAAGAAGCTTTCTACTCATCAAACAAGCCATAGTTGTGCTACTTCATCTTTGGTTGCTTCACTCCTTTGTAATTCGTTTTACTCACTGACATGCCCTGGCGCAAAATCTAATAAAATAAATTTGGATTCCATTTATTTGTTACTATGATTTAAGAAATACTGCAAGTCAGTAATAAGATCAAGATTATAGAAAGATTTGCCTGTCTTTGAAGTTTTCACTACCTGAGGTTTGTGGAAGGATGTTCCTGTTGTATTGCTCTAGTGACTTAACGCATCTACTCTGTGACTAAGCTGTGTTGCTTCTGGCTATGGAATATAATTTAGACTGCTGTGAGTTCACAGCTTGTGTAAAAGGTAAAGAGTATTTCTTGAGAAATCTGTTCTCAATCTGTAATGAAGGTTTTAGGCTTCCATCATTATAATTTTTAATAGGGTGGTAAGAGAGGACCTCAATGAAAAATAACAGTTGAGCTTATATACCTTTAATAATGCTCTGTCTTTTGTGGATGAGATTGGTTACTTCTAAAATAGTCTATTTGTTTGTCTTTTAAAACTATAGATATTCCTGAAAACCAATGTTTGCTTTCTCTGTAGTGTCTAAAGAAATTCACAGGAGTTTCTTGGTAACATTTCAGAAATATAAATTGATGCCATATCAGCAAGTCGGGTTTTAGTGTGTGTTAAAATAAGTACACTCTACCTTAAGCATACTTGATACTAGAACATAGGGGCCAGGAAAAGTACCTCAATCCAGGCAATATTTTTCTCTTTTTATAAACATTTTTGCTTCTTCTGCTCTTTTTTAGAATGGAGTCTACAAATTAGCTGAAGAAAGTTATTTAAATTCACAATCTCAGTGAGCAGTATTGTTCTAAGATTGAAAGGAATAGTCTCTGAGGATGCAAACTAAATAATGTGTGAAGAATTTATTTCTAGAGCAAATATTTCTCATTTTCAGTTTCTCACAACTTAGTCCTCTCCAAGGAAGTTTCCTAATGCTTTCATTTGTAATCCAATTGATATTTCTGATGGCATATCTGCTTCCTCTGACCTGTCACTCATTGCTGCCTCCTCGTACATGGGGTCATAAATACCAGCAGAAGCAGACAAAAAGCTTTCTCTGAATGTTGGATATATAATTATTATCTTTATTGCAATGTATGTAGAGCAAGTAGAAAATATTATTTCTCACTTAGATGTTTACTTTTCTTATATCTCATTAACTTTTGAGCCTTCCCCTGCGTGCACGGCATTGCTGCATCATGAGTTTTAATGCTACAGCTTTTGTGCGTGATCATATTCCCAGGACAATGTATATTTCAAGAAATTATTCCTAATAAGAACTTACTATTTTATAGTCACATATGTTTTTGACATGCTTTACAGCCCTGAGAAGCAGGGAAGAAAGCTATTACTCCCTTATTTTATAGCTGACAGAGATGAGTATAAGAGAAACCTCCACCCTAGGGGTGAAATTAGAATTGAAAGCTAATAATTTTCACGCCAAATCTAGAATGCTTTCTACTATTCGATACTCTCTGTTATGATAGTATATGGCTTACTTGATACAAACCAAAAAGTATTAAGTCATAGACTGCAAAATAATCAATTTTCAGGGACAAAAGTTCTCAGTCTGTGAGCTCAATTCTTGTTGAGATTACTTTCCCGAAATTCTTACTCCGGGAAAAAAAATCCATGAATATGCCTAAGGCAATGCCTGTTTGGTTATTTCTAGTGTCTCCTCAATGGCGTCTTGCTCTTCACTATGACTGGTTACAATCCCTAAAAGCCAAACTTGATGAAATTCACAGAAGACTAACTGATAAAGAATACCTTCTTGCCTATATATTAAAAATCTATAATTAGATACCTATAAACATTAAATCTGTATTCAGAAATCAGAATACTTACTCATTCATTAAGTCTGTCGCTAATGTATTCAGTAAAGCTTATTTAGTACCCTTTATATTCCTGTGTGAAAGTTTCTGGAATACATGAAATATAAGTATATACTCTAAGGTAACACAGGGTAAAACTCATAGCAGAGACACAGCATTTCCTCTGGTTCTAAGTGACCAGGAACTCTGACGTGGCCAGAATAGAAATAATAAATTTGCATTCAATGACGATTACTTTCAAAGGTTAGGTATGATGTTCGAAGGTTAAATATACTTTTAAGCTTACATACATGTTTAAGTTTGTTATTTTAAAATTTACTTGAGCTTTTATTTTGAAGTTTATTCTTTTTCTGAACTTAGGAAGGACCATTTGCCTTTTTTTTGTGAACTGTTGAAACCAAATGAAGTTAAACTTACTTCTAAGACTCCCAAGGAGCCACAGTATAATGTATGCCTCGTCCTCTTTCTACCCTACTGCATGACAAGGTCTGGAGATGGGGACAGAGGCTTCAAGGAATGCATCATCAAGAACGAGGACGTGGCATGTGTTTAGGGATAATTGGTTTCTTAGAAATGATCCTATTAATAGGGGGAATTTGGGTAGCACAAATTCTAGTAAGTGTAAACGCTATACAAATGGATTTCCTCAAAATTGGCTTTGAGGAAAACATAGTAAATTCCCCGCGTATGGAATCAGCTCTAGTCACCCTGACATGTCCAGAATGTGTAAACCCTTTATTTGAACAATTATTAAGGGAAATTCCTTTTGATGTGCCTCCTAAAGATATTATGAATAAATTATAACAAGCTGAATTACTGGAACCAGTTTATACTCCTGTTCCCACGCAGTTAGTAGAAAAATTAGTAAAGGATAAGAAATTTACTCATAAGCCTGTGCCTACTATGGAAGGGCCTCCTTTTGTGGCCTAGTAGATAAATAGAGAACTCTGGTATCCACCTAGGGGGGCTAATAGTATAAAAAGATTACCTGATCTTCCTTTGCCTTATACAGGAGCTTATAATAAAGATAGTATATGTATAGTGAATAAAGATAGAATTCATGTGCCTTATAGTAGTTTAAGTTTCATAGAAAGGCTGGCTAGGTCAGGATCTGCTTGGTGCTTAAAAAACAAAGGAACAGAAACTTAGCTTATGAAAGCAGCTTTGTAAAACTGATTTTTATAAATATTTTCCTCATTACTGCATCAAGGCAACTTTTGAACAGCTATGAGAAAGGTTCAGCTTGAACTTTAGATATAGCATAAATCAAATAGCATTTAAAAGATTTCTTCAGGCAGAAAGAAGAACAATGTCTGCCCACAAGCCAATGCTTGCTGTTATGAATACATCTATCTATCACTTTTACTTAAATCAAACTGTATCTTACGTAATAGATATAAGAATTAAAAGCTTAGATTGTTCCATCAGGTAGTTCTGTTCTAATGATTGAGAGAAAAATGTACTAGTTAATCATGAACATTAATAATAATATACTCTATAAGATTTTCTGCTTTGCCTAACCACAGAAATTTAACTCCCTACTACCTTAACTACAAAGTATAATCAAACTCCAAAATAAAAAGTATAAAAGTTGTACTCAAATCACAGTAAAACGGAACGGTGTCACACCGCCTCTGAGTTGTGTAGTCGACTGTCTCCCGCGCCGACGACTTGCCCACCTTCGGAGCCCCCTGGATCCTGTCGTGGCTGGACCGCGGTAGATGTATTTTGTACTACCCCAGTGATTGATTTGGTAGATAAAAGAAGAAATATATGAAAGCATTTGTTTTCTAGTTTAGGTTGCCAGAACTGAAGCAAAACAGAGAATGTATAGTATTATTGGTCATCCAGACAAAAAAATAAATCCTTTACATCATACTCTGCATCAAAAACACAGAAAAGCAGCATTTATTTTTCAAACTAGGAAGAATATGTCAACTAAGAATTCTCAGGCAAGAAATAATAGATGAGAGATGGGGCCACTAGCCCATTCTGAAGGAAATAAAGATGATAAAAATGATAAAGGAATTACATTCTCATAAATGATTATGAAACTTTGAGAGTTTTTAAAAATAATTATATGAACTTATTCTGTAATACCTTGCAATATTAAAATATAAAGCAACAATAGAACAAAGATGAAAATAAATATTAAAGAAAATTAATAATAACAAATATAGAAAAACAACCATTGTTTCTTGAGTGTTTTTATGAACTAACAACAAAAGAACTTCTAAGCTTAAGAAATTTAACATTGAAGAACACCAGTCTATCAGACAGCTATATCCACAAAAAATCTTTTGAACCTCATCAGGGTGGAGAGTAATAAAGAAAGAATTTTTAATAAGCCCTGGAGGTCCTGATAGGAGCCTTGATGAAAACAAGTCAGTTGGGATGGCAAGTAAGAATGTGTCTGGTCCCTGGTATATGGATGTGGCCGATAGACCCTAATGGTGGCCTCCATGAGCCAAGGGGTGTTCACACCTTGTGTAATCCCTCCCCTTGAGTGTGGGCGGAACCTGTGATTTGCCTCTAACCAGCAGAAGACATTAAGGTGATATCATGTCATTCTCGGGATTATGTTGCACACTGTTGCCAGCAGGCTGTTCCTCCGCTCTCTCTGCTTTTGTTGACTTTGAAGACACAAGCTGCCATGAATCCTACAGCTGCAAGGAACTGGATGTTGCCAACAATCAGTGTGTGGGAAGCAGATGCCCTCCTAGATGTGCCTCAGATGAGAGAATCTAGCCCTGAATGAAAACCTGACTGCAACCTTATAAGATGCAAAGGAAAAGATGTAGCTAAATGATTGATGCCTGGACTCCCAATCTACATAAACTGTGAGATAATACATGTGTACTGTATTAAGCCACTAAATTCCTGGTAATTAGTTACATAGCAATAGGTAACTAATACATTGTAATCTAATGCCCATTAACAAGCATTGGAACATCTGTGAGAAAGAATCTACTTAAAATTTGACATTCCAAATTATATCTAAATGACTCCAGGTTCTATAGTCAGTAGGAAAGAGAGAAGTGATATAAGTGTTAGTTGCATGTTATTTTGTTGTTGTTATTGTTGTTAGGAATTTAGTGAGAATAGAGCTATAGAAATTCTATCCCATTGCTCAGGAGACAGAGGATGGCATAGACTTAGGCTGGTAAATAGACATATCTTGTCCTTCACATTTCTCTCCCTCCGCTCTCCACCATCTTGCCCTGTTTCCTCTTGATGATGGGTCATAAAGCTGTGACTGTCCCTTTCCCTAGCCACCTGGGTCTGAATCCCATGTTAGATTCAGATCCCTCAGATTTTGTTGCCCAACAGCAGACTTTTAGGATAAAACATGTAAGTGTGCGGGGAAGTGTTTCAGAAGAGCAACCAAAGTATCCCAGCAGTAATGCTAAATTGCTAACTTCCAGAGAAGTTTATTATTATTATTATTATTATTATTATTATTATTACTATTATTATTATTATTTTTATCTGCAAACCTCCCTATCCTGAATCACATTACACAACCATAGCAGTAGCTGGAATAGCTAGGGAATTGAGTGAATGATGCAGGCAAGATTGATGGTAACATCTTTTTCCCTTTTATTGCTTCATTGATTTTAAATCAAATTGCATGCTGACCCAGACTGTGATGTGTATGTCTGAGTTTAGAGGAAGAAGGATGAGTGGACCAAGAACGTAATGGTAGGGGGAATGAAGAGAATGAGGCATCCAAGTAAAATGATGGACAAGTAGGGTTGGTCAATGTACCAATGAACTAATCTGAGTTTATTTCACACCCACTCATTCTACCATTTATACCCACTCTTGCCTATGTGACTCTCTCAGAATACCTGTGATCTTTAGTTGGGCTCATGAACCAAAGTTTGAAAACGTTTCATAATTATAGCCAACATTTCCTGAATGATTACCAGATGCCAATTACTATACCACACTCTTTAAATATGCTATCACATTTAATCCTCACCACAGACTTTAGCCTACCTAATTAGGTATTAAAAAGATGACTAAGAATAGCCCAAGTTCAACAGCTCCTATAATGAGCAGAGAAACCAACATGGGCAGCTGGGTTCTCAGGGATTAAGTTCCTAACTTCTTCACTGCTATACTTCTTCCACACTCTGTGAAAATTTGGGTTTTTTTTTTTTTAAATTAAGGTTACATTACCCTCAAAGCTGTCCTTTCATTGGCTGTTCTGTTTTATAACACTTTCTTAAGACTATTAGGTTTGTCATTTTCTTGATGCATTTTCTTGAAGCCTTGAAGATATTTCTACCAGTGAAATTATTTTATGTATTTTACAATAAAAACGTGTATTTCCATCTTCTTTCATTATCAGACATAACTTAGGATAAACTAAATGAAAGCAGTTTTATACTAAAATGAAACTACATAAAAATAACTCAATGATAGTTGTTTTCATTTAACTTTCAAGAAGCAAAACTCCTCATTATTCTAAATGGCATGATTCTGGGATTGGGCACAAAGTGTAAAGGAGACCTAAGGCATATATCACCTTTAAATAGTTGGAGCCGTGAGTAAATGCCTTTTACTCGTAGTATCATTATTCACTGAAGATTCTGTGACCAAGAAAAGTTTTGTGAATGCTGGTGACATGTTTTTATCATTTACTTATGAACTGTCTACTAATGCCATCAAGAAGATTAGACTCACACTGCAAAGAAAAGGAGGTTGGTAAGATGAACAGGCAGTGCCATTGGAAGAGATGTTGGAATAATCTAGGTATATTTTTTAACAGCTTCTACCTCTAAAACTCTGACTTCTGGACACAGATTTGCCAAAGAAAGCAGAACCCGAATTGGTCAAAATAATGTTTTAAGAAAAATTTCTAACTTATAAGTCTCCTTTTAAATCCAATTGACATTGTTATTATGAAAATTAAAAATTTCCTTAGTTTATGTCATTATGACTATATATTTCTCCTTAAAAATCTATTTTTTCCTCATTTCAAAGACAAATATATTTTAATACAAAACTAGACTTTTAAATAATAATAGTTTTATGCTAGAGTGCTATCATATAAATATACTGGAAAGAATATTGATCGAATACTAATGAAAACAATTTCCATAGCAATAAAATGTCAAGAGACTGGTACTATTATAAATGCTTACAAAAGGGGAGCGCCCATTTTTTTTCTGAAGCCAATAAAAAGGTGCAATTTTCTCAGAGAGGAATATAGTTTTCACCAAGGACTCAAAGATTGTATTATTTGTTTCTTATTTGTCAAGCAAGAACAAACGACTTCAGAGTAGACACACAAAAAGCAAAAGTTTAAAAACTGAGAGAAATCACGAGAAAAAGAATTGAGACAATAAGAATTAATCAAGTAAACGGGGACCTTATAGTAACTCTGAGCCTAATTGTAAGCAACAGGAAGAAATTGGTTTTTGAAGAATTTCCATAGTAATCATGAGGAAAAGTAATCATGTGGTCTTTCAGTTTGTGAAAGCGAAGAATGGCATCTGATCTGCTGTGAGACCTACAATTTGGGAAGACTGATCTCAAAATTTGAAGAGAAATTTTCAAAAACTCTTAAATGATAACCTAGTAAGACTGGAAAACTCTCAAAAAGTTAATTTTAACTGAAATTGAAAATAATACTGATGAAAGATGAAAAACAAAAATATCTAAAGATGTGATCACATGAAAGCTCTCTGATAACCCAGGATTTTTAAATGAATTTGGGGAAAGTTTAAAGGCAAAAGGAGCAATAAGAAAATCACTAGAAAAACATAAAATATATTGGTGCTCATTTCTGTATGATGGGGTTATTTGTGTGCGATTTTTAAAAATTTTTTAGGCTTTTCAATCTAAAAAATTTTCTATAGGGATCTATATTGCTTTTAAAATTTGGAATATAAATATAATTTAAAAATAGAAATATGAAATCATAGCAAAGCCAAATACAGAAGAGTGATACAAACATATAAGAATTATACAAGGATGGCTGAGTCCAATATGCACTAGTCTGATAACAGGAAGGTAGGGAAGGAAGAAAGGAAGGAAGGGAGGAAGGGAGGGAGAGAAGTGGGGAGGGAGGGAAGGAGGGAGGGAAGGTAAGAAGTTAATAATAGGCCAAGAGAAAATTAAGGCCAAGGATCCACAAGATTGAGAGATGAATACTTATTGATGTGGAAACAGAACTATTCAATTCTTATTTTGCCTCTCTCCTTTTTTCTCCTTTATTTTTAATATGGTTATTTAATTGTAAGTTTATATTATTTTTTCTTTTTTTACTAAAGTATAGTTGATATAAAATATTATATTAGTTTCAGATGTACAACATAGTGATTTGATATTTATATACCTTATGAAGTACTTATCATGATAAGTCTAGTAACCATCTGTCACTATAAGTTATTACCACTTTAATCCAAAAAATATCAATACATTAATTATATGAACAAGACATAATTTAGCATTAGAATGTGTGAAGAATAACAGAACAATTTTAGTTAAAAGAAAAATCATATAAATTAACAGAGCTATTTTTAACCAAATATAACTAGAAACTTTAGAGAGCTGTAATGTTTCAAGCATTCTTCAATTCATACTACCCAGAGAAATATATTTGAAAACAGGCAGACAGATGAGAAAGTTTCCAGGGGAGAACTATCAAATGGGAAAGAGGTTAAAAAATCTTGGAAGATAAAAATATACTTGCATTTGGATTGTTTATCCTGGAGGAAACTTGGGAAGTCATCTCCAAATAGTCAAAGAGCTGTCAATGGAACAAGAATTAGACTTATTTTTGCCACAAATAATAACTGAGATCAGTAGGTAGAAACAACGCAGAAGATTTCATTCAGTATAAGGAAAATTATCACAAAAGAGAGATTAAAAAAGGAAAGTCATTGCTTAAAGAACATTTTCTATTACAAAAGTATTAATTACAGGTGAAATAGTAATTTCACGTAGATGTTATGGAGAGGATTCTGTTCTACAGTAGATAATTGCCAAATGCAACTCACCATTGGAATCATCAAAGGAAAGGACACTTGAAAAATGACAGGTTCTTGCTATTTACCCTTACCTACAGTATCAGAATTACCGGGGGTGGAGAAGTTTGTATTTTTTAAAAGCATTCTAGGTGATTCAGATGATCATTCAGGTTTGACAAACACTGGATATCTCTAAGGTCTGTTTCCCTATCTGAGATTTTATGATGAAGGCAATCAAGCAAGTTGGCTGCCATTAAAGTCTGTATTCAAAACAAACAAAAACAATGGAACCATTAATGAGAATAAATTTAAGGAGCATAAACATTATCTTATATCCTGATTTTCTTACATAAGGTTTATGTAGCACACAATAATGTTTCAAGAAATGTTTTTTTAAATCTGTTTTACTCATAGTTTGTCATGTTTATGTTTCTTGCTAGATATACATGCATATAAATATGTAAGTATGCACATGCGCTTTGACAATGAGGTTTAAACTATAAAGACTTGAATAAAATGTCCAAAGCCTCTAATGACATCTTAAAACAAACCAGTTTTGTTATGGTCCATATATATTAATGCTTTTAAACAAATGTTTATGAAATTTAATGCTCTTCCAATGGAGTAAAATTAACTTGCAGCTGAACTTTTCAATAAGGATTAGAAACAAATTATTATCCAGCATTTTGGAATGATAACTTTATGTGAGGCTCGTATTTATATAAGTAGTTTCACAGAATCACATCATTAAAGCAAGAATAAAAAGTACAAACAAAAGTTAAGTTGAAAAGATATGTTAAACTTATTTTAGGATATGATAGTTCTTTGAAATATTTTAAAACACATGATAATATTCATTCAGTTTCCTTTACTTAAAAAATGTTGCAGAAAATCCAAAGTGGTCAAAATGCTTCTTTTTGATTTGGATCCCCACAGGCAAGGCAAATGGGTCAAGAGATGGCACATCTTTATGAGAGGGAATTGGGATAATTATAAGAATAATTCAAGTAAACAAAGAAAAATTTCAAGACTCCGGTAGCAGAAAGCCATGTTTTCGGCCGTGCAGCCCTGTGGGTAAGGAAAGGCACACTGATTCACTGAGGAAGAAACGCTTCTGATTCACCATCAAAGGAATAGAATCAGGTGTTCCTTTGTGAAAATTAAATGTACTTAGAATATACTGAGTGCAAAGTAAAGATTTTAGGATGTGTAGTCAAAGATGTCAACTTTAGTTAAAGTGATGCAATTGTTATAAAAAATACAACTTTCTTGATGTTTATGCTACTCCATTCTTCCCAGCTCCCTACCTTGTGTGCATGCATCCCTTTATCCTCTCATTTTCCCGTGCCAGCGTTTTTATTCTAAGTAAGCAGAAGTGGCGACCAAAAAGCTCTGATGGATCTGAGGTCAGAAATGATTTTAAAAGGTTATCGGTCCACAGAACAGGAGGATTTGCACCTAAGCTGAATCAGTGCTGCTGATCTGAAGGTGCTGCAAAGCCCGAGTGGACTGGATGGTCAGCAAGTGTCAATTTATTCAAGATTTGAGACCATTGGCTCAACTAAATTATTCGGAGGCTTTATCGGTAACAGAGATCACTGTATATAGGTAGCTATTTTGTCTCCCTTCTTTCTCCTCTGCTAATCTTAGAAGGATAGAAGTTTGTGATCTCATCTAAATGCCAGTCTGCTATGACATATACTACTGTGTATATATAGTTTCTAGTGTTCAAATGCACATAAAGAGTAAGCAAAGCATCTTTATGTACCAAAATTTAGAATCACAAATTCACCTGAAGTATGTGGTGTTTTGTGTTTTTCTACTCAATGAAATGGGAATGCAAATAAATCAAAATTTTTCGCAGCTGAAATAATTTTCTGGTTCCTTCCTCTGAGACTGAAGAGGAATGTATTTTACTGGTGCCACTGCCATCTTAAAGTGTGTCCCTGTCTGTGAGAGATCTCCAAGGCGAGGAGCCGGCTTGTTGACAGTGAGGACGCCTCCACCCTCAGGCTGGCAGCAGAAGCAGTAACTGCACAGATGGAAGCAGTAGCCACAGACCGGCAGGTCCTCAAGCGCTCCTGCCCCATCCTCAGCAGAATTTCACCCTTCCTGAACTTCATCAGATGTCTTTTTAGTAAACACTTTATGAGTCCAAGGGGACCATTTGCTCAGCAGGAGGTATAGCCTGTGAGGGTGACTGATAGTTTCTCTATAAAAATACAATGGAAAACTTGAAAGGGAGTGGAGCTGTAACCTAAAAAGAAAATAAAAACAGGAACCAGCACAGTGAAAAAGTCACAAGTTTATTTAATAAAATTGGTCAAGCTCACGAATTCAATGAAAAAAAAAAAAATCCCCCAAAGTCCAAAAATTATCTGACATAAAAATTTAAAAACAACCCACAAACTGAAATTGATTGGAAAGTTTTTAATTAGATTTATTTAGGACATATAACGTGAGTTAATAACAGATAAACACAAAATACACTCCCAGAAAAAAAAAAAAAAAGAATCAAAGTTGTAATATACAACACTACCTATAAAATGTTAGCTTCAAAAAATTTATATTAGATCTGATCAAGTATCTAGATCTGTCAGTTTACAGGAAATTCAGAGGACAGAGGAACATGTTAAATGATAGCAGAGATGAATTAGCAAAATCCAGATTGTGGGACACACTGAACCCAGTTTTTTCATCTCATAATTTGCCAGGGGGAAAGGGAAAAACTATTAAGATCCTTAAAAGCCAAATCAAGCAATTTCAATGTATGAAATTTATTTCAACAACCTATAAAAAAATCTGATAAGACATTTGAGATATGTAAATGTTGACTGGGCATTTGATGCTACTAAGAAATTGTTAATGTTTTAGCATGATAATAGTTTTCTTGGCTGTGTTTCATTTTCTCTCTCTGATATTGCATTTTTCATTTGGATTATTTCCATTTAGCTTTTTAAAACATACATACTTTTGATCTTTGCTGAAACTGGCTGTCTGTTCACACATATTGTCTATTCCTTTTAACATATTTATCATTTTTAAAGTCCCTCTCTGACAGTTACAACATGGGGCCATTTTAGGTCTAGTTCTACAGATCCTCTTTTGATGAGGATACCTTTTTATTGCTTTTTCATGGTACCTCACAATGTTTTCTCGTATACCAGATATTATGTATAAAATATCAGTAAGAACTGAAGTACGGGCATTTGCATTCTCCTGTTAAGCTCCAGTATGTGTGGAGAGGGTTGTAGTGGTAGCTGAGTTAATCTCATCTGTTTTTGAACTGGACCTAGCTTTGTTGTTGCTTTAATTAGATTCAGTTCATGATTGGCTTCAGATGGTTGGTGGGCAGGTTCAGAACCTTCTCATTAGCAAGACTTGAAATCTGATTGTCTAGGGAGTTTTTCTCAGTTCTTTTGCTCTGCCCTTAGCCTTCAGCAGAGTCAGGGTGTATGTGTAGGGGGATGTCTCTCAGCCCTTCTTTCCCTATCCCAGTCACTGAATATAGCAGACATAACTCCTGATGGGATTTTCTTAGCTCCGTCTCTGCCCTTCGTCTTCAGCAGGCCCAGGATGGTTCAGAAGGGACCCTCTCAGCACTGCTGCTTCTCCCACCACTGTTGTGACCTCTCGCCCATGCTCCAGATGCTTCTCTCAGCTCTCCTGCCCTGCCTCAATCTTCTGCACAAGCATTTGATGAAGAACCAAGGGAAAGAGTTGACTCTTTTTGGGTGGGGCTTCCGGGAATTCTCAACTATAAAGCCAGATCGTATTCAGCCTTGAAAAATTTAGTCGTCATAAGCTGATTTCTTTTCATCCCATCTGCGGTGGGGTTTTTCTTCTTCCTCTGACTGCTCTGCCAAAAACGAAAACAACCTTGGATCTCTACACCCCCTAAAGGGATCATTTTAGATTTTAATGCCATTTTCTAGATTGTATTTTATTTAGGTTACTTCACATGCCTAGATATAATTTTTAATGGTTTTATAGATAATGTAGTTTGTTCTTCTTTTTAGACTTGAGCCACATTGTCTTACAACTTTATTGATCTCCAGCGCAAGCGGTTGTATTTTTATTCTTTAGAAATATATACTAAAATAAATGTAGATGAAATGACATGATGTATGGGAATTGCTTCAAAGTAGTCTAGTGACATAGGAGGTGGGTAAGTTATAGGTGAAACAAGTGTGGCTATTGCTGGTATCACTGTTGATATGCGTGTTAGGCGAATTGATGTTCATGATATTATTCTCTCTCCTTTTTATATGTTTGAATCTAGTTTCCATAATAAATTTTTTTTTAAATGGATACTGTAAAATTTTAATACCTTGATACAGATGGGTCACGAAATTAGTTCTAAGTTTTCCAGTGGCAAATACAAAAAGAAAATTTAGTCAATTACAGAATTCAAAATGTCAATATAGAAATAGGGAGGGAGGAAATTTTTCAAAAGTTGTTCTTTAAGTCCATACAGAGATCTTTCCCAAGGGTTCTCATAAATGGAACTAAGAGAAATTTAACAACAACGACAAATCCATAACAACCTCCTCTCAACAGAAACAATGATGAATACCTCAAAACTTTTATTATAGTATCTTTTAATAAGGGTAGATGACATCTCACAAAAGTATAAGTCGGCAAAGATTAACAGGTACATTGTAAATTTGCTTCACTTGTCCAGATTATCTGGGAAAACACATCAAGTTTCTTTCCTTCAAATTGTCTTCCTTTAATATTGCTTTTTTTCTAGATTGAGCTTCTAAGTATTCTTCCAAACTTCTCCTCCACCTTACCTCGTGACAGCATTTAGGCTCAAAGTAGAAGCCTATGTAACATCATGAGGAGGGAAACAGGGCATATGGGCCTCCTGCTGTCCAGGGCCTGCCATGGTGATGTCTCATTTCTTCTTGTCTTCCTCTCTTAATGTAGCTCATTATCTTTTCTCAGGTAGTTAAGGTGATTGCCTTCAAGCAGAATGAACCCCCTTAGCTCTTGCTGGTTCTGTTAGCCTGTAACTCAGCAATCTCTTATGCCCAGCTCTGGCGTTCAGTGGTCTGTTCCTTTGACTCTGTTTTAGGTCTTCTAACTCCATGATGCTGTGATCATCTTGGAAAAATGTTGACTCAGTTCTCAGCCACTATCCTCATGACATTCGAAGGGCCTAACTCCTTCATTGCATCTCTTTCCACCCTGAACCTAGGGAGCCCCAGTTGGAGAAAAGGATTTATTCCATGACATCTCTCTGTGGGAGCTCTCTTGCTCACTTGAAGTGATGCCATGGATTCAAAGTGCTGTGGAAATTCCCATAGAAGCAGGGCAGAATTCTTTTTATCCTGCGATCTGCAAACAGCACTTTTATCACCTTTGCCATCTCTGCCCTCTAATTCAACTCCGGTAGGAGGCAGAAACAAAATTCTTTCAGTGTCACTCTCTTACATGTAAATTCTCTCTCTTAAAACTTCTCCCATCACTCAGGCAAGGTTTTCATTGCTATCATGGCCTTAATTCATATTCTGAATCTACTCTATTTTTAATTTTTAAAATCCTATGCTCTAGTTCTCTAGGCCAGAAAGTCATTCAGCACCAAGTTTAAATTTCTTTAATTTGATAAAGTCGAGAAGCATTATATTTCATGGAAATTCTAAAAGTTTCCTTTTTGTTTGGGAATAAAACACAAAGGTCACCATTATAATCAATTTTGTTCAATATACTGGTGTTTCAAATTAGTTAGGCAAGGAAAGAAAAGGTAATAAGAGCATAAAGATTAGAAAATAAGAATGAAACTGTATTATAGATGAAATTGTGTACGTAAAGAATCTATTTTGTACAATAGCTATTAGAAGAGTTCAATAAAGTTACTGGTTATGAGGTTGATATATAAAAATTAATTGTATTTTTAAGTACTAGAAGCTAATAGAAAAATAAATTTTTAAAAGAGCATTTAAAATAGTATCAAATATATCAAATAACCATCAATAAATATAAAAAATATGTCAGACTGCTTTTCAAAAAAACTATAAAATTGAAAGAAATTGAAGCAAACTAAAATAAATGGACAGATAGTCTGTGCTTATGCATTAGAAGTCATAATATTAAAGCTATAAGATATCTTCCAAATATATTTATTGCAATCCCAAATCGCCAACAGAATTTTTTTAAAAATTGAAAAGCTAGTTCTAAAAATTATATTGAAAAAGCATGTGGCAAGAAGAGCTAAGATACTCTTCAAAAAAGAATAAAAAGTTATAAATATTCTACTGGATATCAAAATACAATAAAGTTACAGAAATTAATGCTGTATTATATTGATAGATAGATAAGTAGACAAAACTGTTGGGGATCAGAAACAAACCGTCACATGTATTAATAGTTTATGCATGATAAAAGTGGCACCGCAGAGTAGTAGGTTGAGGAAGGAATTTTAAATAAATGATCCTGAGCTTCTTGGATATTCATAAGGGGAAATTTTTGAAAATCAATGCCTGTCACAGAGCTATGCACTGAAATCAATTCCACGTATATTTCTAAATAAGATCTAAATAAGAAGGACAAATCATAAAGAGAATATTTTCATGAAACCAGCATGTTCCTTCTTAAAGGAAACATAAAAAAGTCAATTAACAGAATGAAAAAGACTGTTAACTTTGACATATTAAAATTAAAACACTTTAGTCAGAGTAAGAGATTTAAAGGGCAAGCCTCATATAACTGACAATTGACAAGTGACCTGTGTCTAGCAAAAGACAATCAAATGGAAGAGGCAAAAGGCTTAGTCATTTAACAGTGAATATCCAGCCAATAAACATATGAATAGATGCTCAATTTTATTAGTCACCAGGGAAATGCATACTAAAAGTTCAATGAGATACCATCACACACATATCCCTATACCCAGAAATAGTAAAAGTGAAAAAAATGACAACAACAAATGTAGAGAAGGATCTGGAACAAGTGCAGCTTTCTATACTGTTGGTGGGACTACATAAATCAGTATGAACATTTTGTAAAATTGGCACTATCTGCCAAAGCTGAACATAATGTGTGGTTTACAATCCAGCAATTCTATTCCTAAGTATATATCTAGTAAATCACATACCTGAAAGAGAATGATAAAAATTTTCATAATGGTATTATTTGTAAGCTAAAAACAGAAAACAGCTAAGATGTCCTAAAATGTTCAGGTTGTACAATGAATTAATATATCGTGCTATGTTTATCAAGAGACTATTATAGAAGCTACGGTGTATGAAGGAGCAACTGTTACACTCAAAAAAGTGAATGGTTCTCTCAATCATAATGTTGAGAGCAAAAGAAGCTTGCTACAAAAGATCAAGATCACATATTATATGATTCCATTTAAACGATAGCATGTAGTGATATACGTTTGAGAGATAAAAGTATTAAGGAAAACAAGAAAATGAAATATTGTGGTTACCTTTGTTGGGGAAGGAAATGAGTAGTGATTGGAAAGGGGAACAAAGAGAGTTTCTTTGATGCTTACAATATTCTCTTTTTTGACCTACAGTTCTAACACAAGTGTTCGCTTTGTGGTAACCTGTTGAACTATGCATTTTTGCTGTGTGAACTTTTCTGTATGTGAACTATATTAAACACACACACATACACACACAAATGATTAACAGAAAAACTACATAGTTGAATGAGTCTTTATATTTTGATGGAGAATTTAGCAGTGGGAAATTGAGTGGATATAATTAAGTAAAAATAACACAACCATTTGTAGGAAAGTATATAATCAATTAGCTGAAACTTCAATGAAAACAAGCAAATCTTTACCATATAGACTGTAACTGAGACTTGCTCAAGTATGAGTAACACAAATGTTGTAGTTTAAGCTGATGTTACATATATTGGTTTTATATATCAAAGGAATTAAGGTTACAATGAAAGCAGGCTTTAAATGAAAGGAACAGTTGGCATTTCAACTTGGAGAATAGATTCCATGCAGCCTTTTTTCAATGAAGGCAAATCCTTTAAGTAAGTGCCAATAGAGTCAGAAAGAATGGTTCCTGAATGCAAATGAAAATGTGAAGTATAAGCTGCTGTCATTTGGGGGGAAAGAAAGAAAAGGGAATAAAACATTCATTGAAGACATTCAAAGGAAATAGAAATGTAAAATGTGATGGAGCCTAAAGATTTCTGTCATATCCAACTTGAGATTAAAACCTGTAGGCAGCAGGTTTTAGAAAGATGAGAGAACAGAGCAAGGATATTATTTTAAAAAGGAGTTTACAAGGCAGATCCAGAAAAAACTGATCAAGAAAAACATGTCAATCAAGAAATTAAATAGTTATTAAGTACCTGTTCTCTACAAAGCACTTTGCTAAATACTAATGGATGGAGGGAGATTGTGT